>NC_090820.1:56509930-56809930 GCF_000390325.3 Nicotiana tomentosiformis
AAGTTAGGGAAAGGTAAATTTCAAGTGAGTTTCAGTATTTTAAGTTGGGAGATATTTAGCACCGATACACCACCGTATTTTTAGCACGGACTCCGATCTCAGCCCAAATGGCTAAGCCATCTCACCTTGATACATTCAATTACAATACCACCATGTGCGTGGCATGACGTCCGATCTCAGCCCGATCGGCAAGCCGTATCACCACAATGTTGTGTGGGTCGACATCGCATAACATCTCACTAGCAATAATCTCATCTCATTCAAGGGGAAACATCTCAATACATCATTCTCATCCCATATAAGGGGAAACAACCTCATCATATTAACACGGTAATTTACCCCTCAATCATTCCTACACTGGCACGTGTAGTTTCGGGGTTAGGTTATTTTGACCTACCCTTACTCGGTGACTAAATGATACTCCCAAGGAATTTATTTTTAAAAGGATTCATAACTCATTTCAACATCTTGTTCTCGCCTCTCTGTTCCATTGGCACTAATGGCCCCAAATATAAAGTCATTATTGGCACGTTGGCCGTATTTCATATTCTATATTTACTGTTTCACTTTCAAATATGATCACGGATTGTCAACAACAAACATTTCTATTCAAGACTTTAAATACACATTTGAGCAACTAACCAAATTAAGGGTCTTAGGCACATGTGATTTCTTACACAATTTGGCATGATAGCTTTCATTAGAATCATGTTTATAAATCATAACATAATAACACACAACCCATACTTAAATCACATTCTCAAACAGTAACTCAACATAACAAGAATCTTTGGAATATATATTGAACGCATATTTATTTTGATACAAGGCTTATTTGGAGTAATCAATTTATAATGAGCATCACGGGACCTACAAGGCCATTGTGGGGTTCAATTCTAAAAGAGGAGTTTAGCCAACATACTTCGCTTTGAGCTTTCCTTAATTCACTACATCGTTCCGAAAATCCTAGCAACTTTGATCTATTTGGAGATATAGCAAAATTGATCACAAATTAGGGAGGAGTTCGTGTTTCCAGCTCATTTGAGCATTTTATCAAACATTAGGTGGGCATTATTATTTCTAGCTTCTCCTACGGAGGATTTCCTTCACCCCACAACCCAAGGTCTACCCATTTGAGTTCAACAACCTACCCACAGCTCATGAATGTACATGCATGCATAAACAACAACCCTCATTCTCAAAACCTTCCTTCCCATTACCTATTCCCAAACAAAATTTTGAAATTTAGGGTTAGGGCTAGAATCTTACCTCTTGGTTGAAGACCTTGTGAGCGTTCTTGTTGAATTTCAAGGTTTGATCAAGATTTTGGAGGAACAATTAGCTTAGGGATTTCACCTCTCACTCTAGGGCACTCCCTCTCTCTAAAAATACCAGATATCCCCTTCAAAAATGGTCCCTTACGTCTAATTATCGAGATAGGGTCGGGTTAAAAAGTTAGAAAAAATGAAGCCTCGATGCAGATCTATGGTCGCATATGTGACCGCATAATACTTCTGCAGTCCATGGATTGGACCACATAATGGCCCTCTAGAACTGGGTACTCCTGCCTTACTCTGCGACCAAACATTTCTCTAGAATATTTTTTGTGTTGGATCTACGATGGATTGTGCGGCCCACGAAATGATTATGCAGCAACAAAATATACCGCATAATGGTCCAAAAATTTTGCCCAAAATTTTGCTTCAGTCTGCGGTAGATCTACGGTCCGCAGATCAGTTCTGCGACTGCAGAATGGACCGCAGAAACGCCCTGCAATTCCAAAATTTTTCTTCAACTCCCCAACACATTGTTCAACCCAAAAATTCCGAACCGCGACAAACTTGCGAGATCTACCCACAAAGTCTACTTAGGCACCACGAAATCCCGAGTTTTAGGTATACTTTTACGGGGCCTTACAATCAGATTCCGAGTCCTAAAACTTGATATACGTTATTTCTTGAAATCAACCCACAAACCACATTTTCATTTCAAGATCTTGATCCAGGTCAATTGTTTCTTTAATGACTCGAAGAATCACATCACATTTGCACATAACTAAGCCAACAAAACTTAATCCCTCAACCAAGTTACACAGACTACCAAACCTAAATGTCTTGCCATAAAAGCACCTGTAAGGCCCTATCATTCCAAGGAACTGATCACTTCTATTACCATACTGATGCAAGTCACTGCTATACTGACCCAACCTCTTCAAATTACTCTTAACCTGCCTTTAAGGAAATACTCTTCTTTACAATACACTGTAGCCCTCAACTAAAGCTCATCCCAAGTAATCCCAACATGAAGCTACACCGTCCTAAAATCTGTATGCCAATTTTTTCCTTGTCATGTACCCAAAGGTACCTCAAACTGGAATGCTCGCCCAAAGAGGCCTTCAATGAATCTGAAGATGTTCCTTTCATCTCTCTAATGTTGCAATGTAGAACCAATAATGATATAGAAATACCGCAAGTCTCAGCACAATCTAAGGAAAATATAAAATCTTTAGCCATAACATAACCCGTCAAATTCTTAAGTACCATATCCTGGAACCTAAACCTACTAGAACCTTTATCGAGAGTCATCCACCCTGCTATAACCTCTGATGCATAGCCAAACATGCCGAACGACTAGTGCTCCATTAGTACATGAATACTCCAAGAAGCAACTTCATCCCTAGGTAACCAAGTAACTCCTTTATCCTTTCACACTACATACATAGTGAATATCAAACCATAATCATTCAAAGATATCCATATATCCATTAAGTATAGTACATCATCCATCCAACAAATCCCTTGCTAGAATCATCCTCAAACTCATCCTCATCAAGTCATAACTGATCTACGAGTGTGCCTTAGTCTAGAACTACAATTAACACGACCATGTGACCCAATCATCGATGGTAGATTCCCCCACTTGGCTTTAAGCTACAAAATACATCATCTGATAACCCACAACACTCCTCCTTACTAACTTCCATGGCCTTACACTGTTATCCGGCTGGATTTCTCATAAGCTCATATAGCACTAGTCATAACACACTCCAAATCATCTGCAATTGTTTATTCATCCTTGTGGAGGTCGTGCCAACTTCCTCAAGAGATCCGAACTCAAATGGTAGTACATGCATTCTAGTTGATAGAAGTAAACTCTTTGTAGAAACCTAATAAGAATCATACAACCTCAAACCTTCTCGCAGGCGATAAACCACATGCTCAACCTCAACTCAACATCTTCCTGAACTCACCCAGGTTACAAATACTATGTATTCAATTAATCCTCCCGAGGCTATGCATGTCAACAAGATACAAGAATCCACTTCATTCCACAAATGTACAACTAAAAGGTCCATCAACACACCCACAACTCAAGATTGCATTACATATCAAGATGATAGTCAAGCATCCATATTCCCTTCGTATCCCAAGCAAATCTTTCTCGTCACATCCAGACCATTTAAGTGTAGTCCTCAATCACATAGTCCTTATCACATAGCTATCTTGCCACTGATTGAACCATCAGTCCCACCTCTAGGGACACTACCAGATAAGAGAGTCGAAAGGCACATACTTACATAACTAAATCTGTCAAGCCTAAGCTGCGGTCAAAACCCGGCCTCAAGTTATCTAGGCTGGCCTACTTTCACAACATAAAAAACCATATCGCATCTCATCCACGACATCAGAAGCCATCAATGCATAATTGTTACCGAGTGTTCAACATCATGTACAAGTGAATAGAAAGAAAGCAAAGATATAGGCTTCAAGCTAAATCAAGGCAACATGATAGGTAAATAAAGAAGGTGAAGTTTCCTAGATGCCATGCAACATCTAGAAGATAAGTATGGACATCATCATACCAATCCGCAATATTCTACTAGGCATTTTCTCATGACTCGTAGAACCTATGAACCTAGAGCTTCGATACCAACTTGTCATGACCCAAAATCCCATCAAATCGTAATGGCACCTAACTCAACCCACTAGGTAATCCAAACAACATATGATACAACTCTAACGAGAAATCATCAAAAGTAATAAATAAGATTACAGAAATCAATACAATTAACCCAAGGACTGGTAGTACAAGTCATGAGAGACTAAGAATAAGGATATAACTCCGGGTTGAAGAAAAATACATTATTTGTTTGAAATTTAAATAAACCAAAATATAAGTCATAAACTACCATTAACAAGTGGTAGCTTGTATCTGGAACGCTGGTACGTCTTTAATGCTGGCCTTCATTGTCCACAACAGCTCAGCTCCAAGATGCACGGAAGGTGAAAAAGTGTAGTATGAGTACAATCGACCCCATATACGTAGTAAGTATCTTGACTAACCTCAGTGAAGTAGTGACGAATTTTTTAAGTAAAAAACGATACTCACTTTATACAACCTATGTAGCTCAATAGTATGTACAATATAGAGAAGTACAAAGAAGCAGCTACAGAATAACGGATACCAATAATAAAGATGCACAATTGGAGTAGAAGTAATAAACATTATTTTTCAATTAAACAGGTCAAAGCAAATACAACTTGCACCAATTCCGTATACAAACGAATATGCACCAAGAGATATTTACTCAAATACTTTCATATGATGTAAAATGTGTATATCTGATGTTGACAACCAATTTTGGCCCTCACTTTTTTATTATTAATTTAATATGCTTCCTGATTAATAAGTAACATAATAGAGTATATTTCAACTACTTATATATATATATATATATATATATATATATATATATATATATATATATATATATAAAGCTTTAAGAATTTTATATAATAATAATAATAATAATAAAAATAGCTATTAATATTAATTATATATTTATAATTATAGTGGTAATACCAATTTCAGAAACTATGTTCATAAATCACTTTTATTTCTAATTCCCAAACATACATATAATTAATTAACTATTTTAAGTATAAAATTAGATTATAAATATTTACACATATAGTGGGTCACTAATAATATATTTTATTATGAATTATTAGGATTAGGAAAGTTTAATTAAACTAATTATAATTAAAAAGGGGTTAAATCGTAATAGGCTATACCTGCAATTCCAGATTTTTAATTAAATGGCTATGAGCTTAAGTCCATCTTCAGCCTTAACCCATTACAAAGGCATAAAGAATTGGCCCAATACCCTCATGACCTAGCCCAAAAACTCCCCAGCCCAACCCCCTCTTCCATCTCAGTGATTTGTGTCGTTGATAATGCACCAATTAGTGTGTTCCATATCACACGCTCATCCCTCTCATAGAAAAAACACAAATGATCCCATCCGTCGATCTCCTCTCCATCAAACGGTCGCCCTTTTTGCCCTTATATATAATTTAATTCCCTACTCAAATTGCCATGACCTCCCGATCAGCCTTGATCCAACGATCCTCAAAATACCCTTTTATAATTTTTCCCCACTAATCCTAGCCGTTGGTCAAAATTGATCAATGGCTTACCTTCACCCAAACCCCAAACACCTTTTTTATCCTTAGGGTCAAATCCTAATCTCTCATTGTAACGATCCAAACTGTCGTTTTGTGCATATGAGCCCCAATTCCCCTTTTTATGCTTCACACATATGTATTTATGGTTCTATGACTTGCAGGGGTTGGTTAGTTTCGCTCTGGGAAGGTTTTGGGTCGATTTGGACTCTTTGGTTCTTAGTTTAGAAGCATAAGTTAGAAATATTGACCAAAGTTTGAATTTTATGAAAACAACCCTAGAATGGTGTTTTGATAGCTCCGACAAGTTCGTATCATCATTTTAGACTTGGGCGTATGCCCGAAATCAAATTCGGAGGTCCCTAGGTTAATTTGACTTGTTTTGTCGAAAGTTTGCAATTGGAGGTTTAGAAGTTTTCCCAAGTTTGACCGTAGGTTGGCTTTTTTGTTATTGGGTTTGGAATTTGATTTTGGGACTTGGAATAGGTCTGTTTGCTATTTAGAACTTGTCTATAAAATTTGATGTCATTTAGAGTTGGTTTGATAGGATTCAGACACTTGGTTGTAATTCTAGAGGTTCTTGAGTTTTCATTTGAAATTCATGCGTTTTGATATCCAATTCGTAGTTCTACATGTTATTTTTGTATTTTGATCATCCGAGTGAGTTCGTATGATATTTTAGACTTGTGTGGGTGTTTGATTTGGAGTCCCGAGGGCTTGAGTAAGTTTCAGACGTGTTTTAGAATGGTTTTGAACTGAATCTGGACTGCTGGTGTGCTGATGCCTCAAGTGTCGCAATTACAAGCACCAGAATCGTAATTGCGATCTTAGCGGGAGGGGGGGTCTTAGGTGTCGCATTTGCAATGCGTGGGTTGCAATTGCGAAGTAGTACCTAGGCAGGGTAAGATCTCATTTGTGATAGTTGTGTTGCATTTGCGATGGCGACAAGCTTCGCAAATGCGAAGCCAATGTCGCATTTCTGACTTCCCACTTAGGATGTCAGTAGCCGCAATTGCAAGACATTCTTAGCAATTACGAGGGTTTGCAATTGCAAACCCAATGTCGCAATTGCGACATTTGCAACTAAACAAAAGGTTGGAAAGTTGGGATTTCATCTCATTCTCTCTCATTTTAGAACCCAAGACTCGATAGGAGGCGATTTGGAGAGGGGATTTTCATCTACAAACATTGGGTAAGTGATTCTAATTAATTTTCAACTATATTTCATGATTATATCTTAGATTTAAAATCAAACTTATGAGAATTAAAGAGGAATTTTGGGGATTTTTGTCAAAGTTTTGAAAAATGAAATTTTGGGTTTTGAGAGTTGATTTGGACATAAATTTTAAAACAAAATATATATATGGACTCATGGGGTTATGGATAGTCGGAATCTACCCTTGGATCCGCGTTTTGACCGGGCGGGTCCGGGGGTTCACTTTTTTTTACTTTTGGGGAATTGCGTAAAGATCATAACTTTATCTATTGTAATTGGTTTCCCTTGCATTTTTTGATGATATTAAGTCATTTTTGGTTAGATTGGAGCCGCGTGGAGGTAAAATTTAAGGGAAAAGCTATTTTTGAGGGTTGATTTGGCCTAGTTGAGGTAAGTATCTTGTCTAACTTTGTGTGGGGGAACTACCTCTTAGGATTTGGGTTTATTGTATTATTTGTATTATGTGGAAGACGTGTACATGAGGTGACGAGTGTGTACACAGGCTATATGTGGTATTTTGACCAGTATAGACTTTTAGACTTCTTCCATGCATTTAATTGAATTTGTCATAACATGTTATATCTTTGATTGTTAAATTTATTCTAACATGCACTATTTGACGTTGGTAGTACTTGTTCTATCTTTTATTGTTATGTTTGCTCTTACATGCTTTAGTTGAAGTTGTTCCCTCTCTTATTGTCATGTTACCTCTTTTATTGTTGAATTACTCTTCCGTGAAATTTGTATTTCGTGTGAAAATCTTGTAGTTGGGTTATTGATGTTTAAGTTGTGAAAGCTATTATCACATTGAGGTGGAAGTACTGATTGTTGAGATATTTTTCCTTGTTGAGTATTTCTCAATTCATTTTGTTATTAATGGGATTCTTATACACTTTGTGGTTGAGTCGTGGGCTAAATGTTATGGTAACATTGGTATTGTTGATTTTGGCAAGTTGTGGCATATGGGTACATGTGGTGCGAGTTGTTATTGTGTTGTGATATTGACGCGTATGCGGCAGTATAAGGATTGGGGTTGATATGCATGTCGTGACATAAGGTGGAATTTATGGGCGTATTGCTAGCAAGGAAATTAGTTGAATCCACACAGCGAGATAAGGGGGATAAAGCGCGTGTAGCTATTTCGGGAAAAATATTTTGAAAAATATCTAAATGTAAGGCTCATGCGACGATATAAGAAAAGATTGTGATTGAGACTGTGAATTGTGAATATGAGGCGTGGTACCTTTGTTGTGATTCTTGTTGATTCTTAATTTGTCTTACTTGCAATTGGCCTTATTTGATTACTTGTTGATCTATTCATGTGTTCACTTTGTTGCCTTTACCGCCTTAAATTCCCGTTGTTGGTTTCCATTAGTATACTGCTTTATTGTCATTCATTTCCTCGCTTTCCATTATTGGACTACACTATACTCCGTTTAGTTTTTTTTTCTTATCCTAGTAGGTGTCTTGACCTAGCCTCATCACTACTCTACCGAGGTTAGGCTTGATACTTACCGGGTACCATTGTGGTGTACTCATGCTATGCATCTGCACGTTTTATGCAGAACCAGGTACATCTGCTCGTGTCGGGCGCCCGTGATTTTTCAATTATTGTTCTGGAGACTTCAAGGTACACTTGCTCGATGCTCGAAGGCCTCTAAGTCACCTTCCACTATTTCCATTATTATTGTTTATCCTATTATCAGACAGTGTTGTATTAGATATTTTAGCATATTGCTGTAGAGCTTATGACTCAGTTCCACCGGTTTTAGGAATTTTGTTACTAATATCCGTTTTGGAGTTATTATGAGCTTTATCGGTTTATTTTGCTATTCTAGTTTGTTCTTTCTGGTAAACTGTCAATGAATGTTAGGTTTACCTAGTCTTACAGACTAGGTGTCATCACGACATCCTAAGGTGGGAATTTGGGGTCATAACAGGTTGATACCAGAGCTCTAGGTTCATAGGTATTACAAGTCATAAGCAAGTTTAGTAGATTCTTGTGGATCGGTACGGAGACGTCTGTACTTATCTTTGAGAGGCTACACAACTATTAGGAAAATTCCAGTTCTTTAATTCCTTATCATGCGAATTTGTTGATTTTGAAATCTGAGTCTTTGTCTTTATATTCTCTTAGAGATGGTGAGGACACGCACTGCTGGATCAGATGATCAGACACCCGTGCCTCTAGCTAGAGTCGCGCGAGGCCGGGGCCGGGTAGAGGCCGAGGAAGGGCACGTGTGTCGCACCCCGTTTTCTTGCGAAAGCGGGTTTCGACGTGTGACAACTCTTTTAAATGGGTATTAAAAGAGAAGAGTCACCACCTAACGATTTTAAGGTACGTTAGGGCACCTATTTGCAAATAACTCTGTTTGACTAGTCTACATCACCAAAGATTGGGTAAGGGCTCAAATTACCTCGAAGAAAAGGTGTTAGGCACTCTTCGAGTTCCAAAATGGTGGGTCCCGACCGAAGTTTATGCTATGTGGGATTATTGGATTATAAATTGTCCTATGTGATCATGTAAGTTAAAGGAAGATATGGAATCTAAATATCCAACTATGGTGTAAAACTAGTATAAAGAAGATTGCACATGTGAAGAAAATAGACTATACATTAATAGATGATTGGTACAAGCCCTTGGAGATTACAATGTACAACCTAATTTGTTCTAAGTCTGAAGAAACAAAGGTGCGAGTAGTAAACATATGGGGGGTCCTAAGTTATTTTAGCCTAAAGGACCACCCCGTGCATCATAAATAATACTTCGCAACTCCCTTAAGGTAGGGGTTTCTTATATTATTCAGCCGGCACAAACTATCATCTCCCGCTACCCAATTACTATTTTAAAGTTATTTACCTAAAGCTCTCTAGTTCAATTCTAAAATGTGTCCTATGTGTGCATCACATGTCCCATGCCTATGATCAATTGGCTTCGGACCTACTATGTGGGTGGTTCTAGATTTTACTTAAGGTGCTCAAAATGATAAAACTAGGAGCACATTCAAAATAGGTAGGATTGCACATAATAGCAATGAAAGGCTCAAGTTGGCCTCCACACACAAGCACAAAAGCACGCGATCAATCACAGATTTTCAGACTATGTCGTAAGGGGTCCTAGGCAGTTTTATAATTGAGATGCATTAAAGTCGTTCAAAACCTATAGGCATGGCTTCTACGTGACTGCATGGTTTTAATAAAATCTCATAGGCAGTACTGCTAGTCAGATTATCGAAGCTGCAGATTATAATCGTTATTAAAAACCTATAGACATAATCTCTAAGTGATTCCCGCTTGGGTAGTGAAACCATTGAAAAACTCAGAATTATTCATCTTTGATCCTATCGGAATGCTTTCTAAGCTAGTAGAGATGTCCTATAGGCATATTTTCTAAACAATTGGTATTTGAATACGAATTCTCCATGCTTATTCCTATAGGCATGTTTTCTAGGCGGGCTGTGTGATAAGAGCAATAACAACAACGGTTTAATTAATCAATTAAGGTCCTATAGACATGGTATCTGGATGAGTATCGATGGGAGCAAATCTTAATTACTTGACGCAGTCCTATTGTCATGATATCTAACAATCACATAGCCATAGTACAAGTTGAGCAAATAACCAATGGTGTTTGAATCTTTTAGGAATGCTATCTAATGGCATGTAGAAGTGAAGCATGTAAACGAGTGAAACACTTAAACTCTTGTAGGCATGCTTTATAACAATGTATAGGAATAGGACATGTAAAGCAAGTGAAGTGCTCAAGTTCTTATAGGCATGCTTTCTATCTGTGTATAGAAATTGTGCATGTCAAACAAAGTAGCAAACAAAGCATGTAGACCCTATAGACATGTTTTCTACCCATTCATGTGAAAATTAAAGTTCCCCAAGCCCCCCTTGTACTAATTTTCCCATCATTCATTATTACAAATTATTACAGGCCAAATAAATAATGCAAACAGAATAAAACAGTCATAAGCCCAATAGGATAGCTATAAGCCCAACACAAAGTAACCCTCTGATATTTTGGGCCTTCAACAGCCTCACTCTCCGGACCACCAACAGGCCCAAATCCCAAGGTCACAAGGACAACTAGAATGCACCTGAATCCAGTACTCAGGTCCAGCAACACATATGGCCCATCAAACCAGGCCTAAACGTGAAGACAATTGTCTTGCTTACCCGGTAACCAACAACAAATGACACAAGTAACAACCCATGCAAACTAATTACTCAAATAACTTCAGAAATAGACATATACACATAGGAATACTTAGGTGTTATAGCTAATGAAGAAACTGGACTTGGTAAACATGGTATCCTAGAGGTAAAGAAGCACATGAATAAGAATAAAAGAAAAACTCTCAAAGAGATTTCAACAGACAGGGGTTTAAAACAAACATGGTGCAAAACTGATTCAATAGGAGTTCATACATAGAAGGTTTAACATGAGGGTCTAAGGTAAGACATGCTTGAAACTAGTCCTACAAAACAATCATATAGACACAGTTCCATGTGGTGGCAGAGTAACTAGCAAGTATTCATTTAACTCCAAAGAAACCAGAGATTCTGCAGGTTGATCACACATGACAAGTTCAGTTATGCATCCAGGTTTGCCCAAAGGTATTAAACTAAAGTAAATTTAACACTAACAAGCAGGGTTTCATCATGATAATAGAATTACAGTAAGCATACAACAATAAAACTCTATTAGAGTTCACAAAAGGTATAAACATATGTCATGCTTGGTCTGAAAGTTTAGACAGCATTGGCATGTAAAAATTCATACGATCATGGATTAAGTCTAAGGAAAGTTAGCAGTTTGCACATGATTGCACCAAATATGAAATATAAGGAGGGCATGGTCACAACTAATTGGTAATAAAACAGGACTTCTTAAAAGCAGAAAGACTAGTAGGCATAGTCCAAATCAACTTACAAATACCCACTTAGTTCAAACGTGAGAGACTTAACTCATTCAAATTCCAAGCAAACATCAATCATCTCAAGAAAGCTCAAGAAGTCTAAGGTGATACAAGGATTCATGGAAGATGAAACTATACAAAATTTATGGTGAATATGAAAGTCAGGTAACACTTGAGAGGACCAGAGCCCATTCAAGTCAAATACACATAATGAGAGTACACTACACATGTTGAAGCCTATCAAGTTCGATACTAGAGAGCATGAATTGTGGAACATGGTTAAGACAATAGAATTACAGTAAAGCATACAACAATACAATACTGGGGGCTCACAAATAGCAAAGAAACTTGGGTCATGCTTATCCATAGAAGTTCAAACAGTGTTAGCACGCAGAAGACCCATATATGGACAAGTAGAGGAGTGGCAATTAAAGCTGTAAATAATCAAGAACACTAACCAGTTGCAAAGATAAACGAGTAAACAATCGAGAAACTTAGAATATCAGCAGTGTCAGCAATTGAGAGAGAACAATGAGAACCCCCAAATCCTAGTGCGTCAGAGTTCACAGGAGCTTCAGTGAGCCCCGAGCAATGCTTGCACTAGGGAGGTCGATAGAGAAGATTCTGGTGGCCTTGGCTTTTAGTCGGCCACAATCAAGAGTGCATAATAGTATAGAAGGTGTAAGAATGAGCGAACAATAGTAGTTAAGGTCTGTTTTAGGGGGATTGGGGAAGGGTTTATATAGTAGCAAAATTAAATTAAACGAACAACCAAGGAAAAACGGTCAATAAAACATAATAAAGGAAATCATAGCACGAAAAATTGATTTAGAATCGAATTAGAAGAAAAATCAGGCAAACCCTAGTTTTACTGAAATCACAGATTGGCCGAAGATCTTGTTAAATCGGACCTGTATAATCTTTCCATGGACGTATATAGACGAAAAATCATCTTAATCTTTAGGAGTATGTCTGATTTCTCTTGATTTGGGAGACTGGTACTTGCCAAAATCGGGAAAGTACTAAGTAATACCATATTTATGCAAGTAACAACGATATAACCCCAAAAAGGTAAGCAAATCGGGGTAATAATCCATCAATGGATTGGATTCAAAGAAGAGTTGGAGGCGGCAGCTAGGGTTTGTGAGGAGAGGAGAAGGTTCGAGAGGATCTAGGGGTGGCGGACTGGTAAAAATAAGGTTAGGGTTTGGGTGAGGTTAATTAAAAGGGGGGAGATAGTTTATGGGTCGTTGATCTCTGATATCAACGGCCAAGATTAAAAGAAAGAGTGGGGCAGGTCATTAAGACGGGTCGCGACCGAGTTTGTTAAGGGGTCGTTTGATTTGAGCTTCTGAGGCTTAATTGGGATGGGCTAAATGTTTTGGGCCTTGATTTTGGTCCGAAATTAGCTCACAATTAGGCTACAATTTAAATACACGAAATTCATAAAAACTAAATTATAAAAAAAATACTAATAAATAATAAAAATATTATTTATGCAGTAAAATACTTGAAACTAATAGCTTAACATTATAAAAATATAAAAAATGCTATTTTAGCGTAAATAATATAAAAATATAATTATGTATAGAATATAGGCTGTTATTGTAACTAGTGTAGATGAAATGGATAAAATACAAATATAATTACGTACAAGATGAGATGAAATATGCATGTGGGTATAAAAAGATAAATTTGGATGATTATCACCCTAAAATAATTTAAAGAGATAATTAATAAATATTAAACAAATTGAATGTGAGAAAATCAATTTTAAAGCTTTATAAATTATAGAAAATGCTTATATGTCTCTTGTAAATTGGGTAATAATGCAAAAATGATATTTTGAAAGTATATAGGATATCTATAAAATATGAGAGCAAAATTGGGTATCAACAACTGCCCATCTTTACCCGAAAATGATGAAAGAGTTATCGGATAGAGAAAATGGTGACCAATTTTACCCGAACGAACAGAGATGAGGTATTTTGAAAAGCTGGGGGCCGAACCCTAGTTCTTGAGTTGCCTACATGTCACGCCCCAAACTCAGGGAGCACGACTGGCGCTCAACCGAGAGAACCCGGCCGAGCAAGCCTATTAGACTTACTTCTACCCAAACTCATCCATGAATAAAGAGGAGATGTACTCTATTAATCAATCACTGAAAAGATTTTATTAACAACTCCCTTTTTCATTCCCATTAGTAGCTTCATTCATAATTTCCAAAATATTACGAGTTTATAGAATTAATAAAAAATATAATTTCCAAGTACCAACATTACTAGTTCAATTCCCAACATCAACTATCACCCACAACCTGTCTACGGAGCCTCTAAATACAATAGAAGAGTAATATGGAAATGCCGGCAACAAGGCCCCGGCTATACCTCAAAACAAAATACATGAGAAGCAAAAGATACATTACCCCGGAATGAAGTGGGGCTCACCAAATCAGCTAAAAAGAGTGTACTGCTATCACTGATCAATGCCGCCTGCTGAAGAACCACCTGCATCCATTAAAGATGCAGCGCCCCCGGCAAAAGGGACGTTAGTACTGTTGAATAGCACTAGTATGTATAGCTAAAAATCCTCTTTCAAAATAGAATGCCCATATAAGAAAAGGCAACACATAAAAACAGCAAGTCACAATCAACAATATCCAAACGTCCAGTTAAAACATAATAATTTCCAAAATACAAACTTCATATATAATTTTGGTTGGGAGATCATTAGCACCGATATACCACCGTCTTTGTTAGCACGGAGTCCGATCACTCCCGATCGGCTAGGCCATCTCCCCACGAACAATATGGTTTGACATGTGATGTGAAAGAAAGTTGTTACCAAGAGTAGTACCACCATATGCGCAATTTGACGTCTGATCTCCACCCGATCAGCTAGGCCGCCTTACCACATATGCCATGTGGGTTGCCTTTTCCAATCCACAAAGGTTTCAGTTTCATCTCAATTAAGGGGAATAATATCACAATCCACCCCTACACCGGTACGTGTAGTTTCAGGTGTGGGCCTTATGACCCACCCTTCCTCGGTATTGCTAATGATGCTCCCAAAAATAGTTTTGATTTGATTTGCAAACAGAAAAATCATAAATACAATTGTACTCACCTCAACATCTTTCACATTGTATGAATTCTCATTAGTATTTCCATTCATTCACAACGACAATATTTCCTTGGCTCATTAGGCCATTCACAAGATTCTTTATTCCTGGCACAATGGTCGTATTTCATATTCCACACTTTCACCTCTTTCAATTTCAAAGATCACCATCAAGTATCAACATATAGGATATTTTTCAAATCATATACTTCAAATCCATTTGAAATGGAAACTTCAAACACAAATGGTTTCTTCCCAAAAAAATGAAGCATACCAACCAACAATAGAAACACACATGAAAAATCATAAACAGTCAATACACCATTTACTCTTGCAATACTCTCCCCCAGAAATGATAATGTACAATTTCAACATATGAGTATATAGAACCCGAATCACACTGGATATATTTATGAATCAAAGCATTAGTTAAAGCAACCACTAATGGGCATGAATTTAGTAGAAAAGCATTTAGACAATTCTATTTTTCATTGACACACGACTCAAAGCCATAACCTTTTAATACGTAACCCACACTTTGAAACTTATAGAAACATTATGGAATTCAATTCCAAGAGAGAAAGTTTTGCCAACTTACCTCAATCGCGCTTCTTTAAACTCTATAATATTTCGGAACCCTTAGCAACCTCAATCTATTTTAGCAATATACAAATTGAACCCAAAATTAGAAAAACGTTCATGGTTCTAGTTCACTTCTTATTTTTCCCACACTCTTTATCACATGCATGCAAGATAAACAACCCTCACACCCATGGACCATCTTATTAATACCCCATTATAGCTATGTTTGAAATTAAGAGCTGGGGTGATGAAGCCTTACCTTTTAGGGTGAAGAAATTTGGTGCTCTACTTGAATATGTCCAAGGCTTTGAGTGATGATTGAAGATCAATTTGATGAAAACTTAGACCCTCCCTCTTGAACCCTTTCTCTCTCACTCTAAAAAAATCTGAAAATGAGCTCAAAATAGACCTAAGGGGTATTTTAACGGAATGTGGGTCGAGTTTTAAATTAAGAAAATGGGTGCCCCGACACAGGTCTACGGTCGCATATGCGACCGCATAATGGTTATGCGGTCCACAAAGTGACCGCAGAAATAGCCCTCAGGGGCTTGAATTTACGGCCCAGGTATGCGACCAGTATGCGGTCCGCATACTCGTTCTGCAGTCGCATAATGCACCGTAGAACTCCCTCCGCAAAAAAATAAGAGGGATTATGCGATCGATATGCGGTCCGCATATCGATTATGCGGTCGCATAATCGACCGCAAAACTAACCTCAAGTTGGCCAAACTTACTGCTTCACTCCGCGGCCATTATGCGGTCCGCAGAGTGATTTTGGGGCCGCATAATGGGCCGCAGAAATGCATTCTTCTGCGAAACATTTTTCTCTCAATCCGTAGGGTACTGTTCAATCCAAAAAGTCCAAACCGCGGCGAGCTTGTGAGCTGCGAAGAATTTCTACTAATATAACGCAGGGATCTATCTTGGCACCACGAAACCCAAGTTTTTGGTTTAAATTTTTACATGTCCTTACACTACATATCTCTGGTATTACGGAAATCAGGTCGTATGTAGTTTTGGATCCAACAACGAACAAAACCGATGGAGTTGTTATAAGAGTGGTCGTGTGTTTCGAAAGAGGATCTTTTAGATATGGCAGTGTCATGAGTAACGGATAATTTCAGGCGGAGTTATGAATGCGAATTTGAATGTTACAGATGTATAAGGCAAATATTTGAGTGGTTACGGGATAAAGGATAATCAATTATTGATCATCGGTTGCGTTTGAGATGATCGAAGGATGTGAACGTTGTAAACGGAAACCGGAGCGAGAATTGCTCTTATTTTTAGAACGGTTACCTCCCGACTTACCTGCAAAACATAGAACATGATGCATGCGAATATACGGGGTTATTGCAAAAATTTAAACATGATGCAAATTCCCTTCGGACCATGAGAGTTGTCTTTGGACGATGAGGATGATGTCCTGGTCCATGAAGCGTATGATAAGGGATTCACAAGCCATGGGATGGTGTTCTCAGGCCATGAGGATAGTTCATCTGGATTATGACGCCTTTGAATGATGATATGCAGTTTCGAGAGATCCTCAAGCCATGACATGATCTCTTTGGGCTGTGAGGGTGATGATTTCAGACTATGACGCCTTCGAACAAGTGGCGATGTTCAGCCCATGAAATGCAAAGATGCGGTGATGTTGATCGTTCAATAGAGGAAATAGGCAATGCTTAGCCACATGCGAGAATAAAGAGAAGTTGTGCTTAATCTTGTGTGAGATGAGGGAAGTGTTTAGCCTTATGCAATGACGGAGCCAATGCTTAACCTCATGAAAAGAATGGAAACAGTGCTTAGCCTCATGTAAGGGAAGGCAGTGCTTAGCCTTATGCAATAATGGAGGCAGTTCTTAGCCTCATGCAATGTAGCGGAGACAGTGTTTAGTCTTCATGCAAGGAAAGAAAGTGCTTAGCCTTATGCAATAATGGAGGAAGTGCTTAGCCTCATGTATTGTAGCGGAGATAGTGCTTAGTCTCATGCAAGGGAAGGCAGTGCTTAGCCTCATGCAAAGAATGGAGACAATGCTTAATCTCATGCAAGGGAAGGCAGTGCTTAGCCTTGTGGTGAGGGCAATGTTTAGCCCTATGCAAGGAATGGAGACAATGCTTAGTCTCATGCAAAGAAAGGCAGTGATGGAGGCAGTTCTTGGCCTTATGTAAAGGATGGAGAGAGTGCTTAGTCTCATGCAAAGAAAGGCAATGCTTAGCCTTATGGTGAGGGCAGTGTTTATCCCTATGCAAGGAATGGAGACAATGTTTAGTCTCATGCAAAGAAAGGCAGTGATGGAGGCAGTGCTTATCCTCATGCAAAGGATGGAGACAGTGCTTAGTCTTATGCAAAGAAAGGAAGTGCTTAGCCTTATGCAGCGATGGAGGCAGTGCTTAGCCTCATGCAAATGATGGAGACAGTGCTTAGTCTCATACAAAGAAAGGCAGTGCTTAGCCTTATGCAGGAAGAGCAACGATTAAATGTGAGAGGGAAACGTGATTTTTAGCTTGACGCATTTGTGTTTGGCGACTTCTATCGGTGTGAAGATAGTGATCTTATTGTATGTATATGTTTGTGGACGTGTTTGTTATATCCCTTGTGCCTACATCCAAAGAAAAATAGCGAGTTCCGGGGGGGAGATTGGTTTGTGCCTTCGATTCTTCGTTTCGTCTTTGCTCCTTGTCTTGAGGTCTTGTTTGAGTCATCCTAGGTAATGTCTGGCTATTACAGAAAATGAAATTTTCAAAAAATATGCATTTGTGATAAATTATTTATATAAAAATGCAGTTTGTTCAAAATGTGTGATGATGCATAGAACAAATAATGTTTGAATCAGAGACTTTGACACGTTTTGAGACATTGCATGCAATCTCCTCAACTCAGAATTTTGAGGACCCTCCTCAAAATTCTACCTCAATTTATATGCCTACTTCTGACAATGCTCTTCTTGGTGATCCTTAACATAATGAGATCTGACAAACTCGAAATCTTGCCCTAATTTCTGACCATAGAGGGGAAGAAATATTTTATTATGATGTGACCGATCCCACATGGTTGCCTACGTATCCCCTCTTAAATGGGAATCGGGTCAAGCGTAGTTCAGGTTACATCAAATAGAAAGTGCAAACATAATCTTAAACATAATATCTCTTGAATGCGTCTGAGTTGTTAGGTTTTGGCCATAACTCTCTATCCATCTCTGCAGGTAAAAGTGCTCCTCCTGTCAGTACTCGGTGAACCATGTAAGGGCATTGCCAATTGGGTGAGAATTTCCCCTTTGCTTCATCCTGATGTCGGAAGATCCATTTCAGCATCAATTGCCCCAGTGTGAATTGCCTCGATCTAACCTTTTTGTTGAAAGACCTTGCCATTCTATTTTGGTAGAGTTGATCGTGACACATTGTGTTTATTCTCTTACCATAAATGAGAGCCAGTTATTCATACCGGCTCCGTATCCATTCCGCGTCACTGAGCTCGGCTTCTTGTATGATTCTTAAAGAGGGAATCTCTATTTCTGCAGGAATAACGACTTCAGTACGGTAGACCAGTAGATAGGGAGTTACCCTAGTTGACGTACGAACTGTGGTGCGATACCCGAGAAAAGCAAATGGTAGCTTCTCGTGCCATTGCTGGTAGTTGTCCACCATTTTCCTCAATATCTTCTTGATGTTCTTATTGGCGGCTTCTACGGCTCCATTCATCTGCGACCTGTATGCTGTAGAATTCTGATGGTTGATCTTGAATGTTTCACACATAGATTTCATCAGATCACTTTTGAGATTAGCAGCATTGTCAGTCATGTACTCAGGTACTCCAAATCGACAAACAATATGATCCCGGGAAAAATCCGCTATGACCTTCTTAGTCACAGCCTTATAGGAAGCGAATTTAACCCATTTTGTGAAGTAATCTATATCCATCAACATGAACCTGTGTCCATTTGAAGCAGCGGGTTCAATTGGTCCGATGACATCCATGCCCCAATAAGAGAAAGGCCAAGGTGAACTCGTTGCGTTGAGTTCGTTGGGCAACACTCGTATCATATCAGTATGTATCTGGCATTGGTGACACTTTTGAACATATTTGATGCAGCATGTCTCCATGGTCATCCATAAATACCTTGCTCTTAATATCTTCTTGGCCAAAATGAAACCGTTCATGTGAGGTCCGCAAGTTCCGGCATGTATTTCTTCGAGTAATCTAGATGCCTCCTTGGCATCGACACATCGCAACAATCCCAAATCAGGAGTCCTTCTATACAGAATTCCTCCACTCTGAAAGAAATGGTTGTCCAATCTTCGAAGCTCGCGCTTCTGAATGTGTGTAGCATTTTATGGGTATTCTCCTTTCTCCAAGTATTCCTTGATATCGTGGAACCATAGATTTACGTCAAACTCTTCTTCAACATGAGCACAATAAGTTGGCTGCTTTATGAATTTCTATTGGGATAGGATCGATGAAATTCTTGTCTGGATGTTGTATCATGGAAGACAAGGTGGCTAATGCATCTACGAACTCATTCTGAATCCTTGGAACATGTTTGAATTCTATATTTGTGAACCTCTTGATCAACTCTTGTACACAATGCAAGTATGGCAATATTTTAGTGTTCTTGGTAGCCAATTCTCCTAGTACCTGGTGTACCAATAGATCCGAATTTCCGATTACCAGCAACTCCTGAACATTCATGTCAATAACGAGTCTGAGTCCTAAGATGCAGGCCTCATACTCTGCCATATTGTTGGTGCATGGGAACCTGAGCTTTGCAGATACAAGATAATGTTGACCGGTTTCTGATACCAATACAGCCCAAATGCCTACTCCTTTGAAGTTTGCTGCTCTGTCGAAGAACATTCTCCAACTGTTATATATTTTGGCAATATCTTCTCCTACAAATGACACTTCCTCATCGGGAAAATATGTCTTCAATGGTTCGTATTCTCCTTCTACCGGGTTCTCTTCTAAGCGATCAGCCAATGCTTGTCCCTTGACTGCCTTTCGAGTCACATAAATGATGTCGAACTCACTTAGCAATATCTTCCACTTTGCTAACTTGCCTGTAGGCATGGGTTTCTGAAAGATGTACTTCAGCGAGTCCATCCTTGATATGAGGTAGGTAGTGTACGCATGAAAATAATGTCTCAACTTCTGGGCTATCCATGTCAAAGCACAGCAGGTGCGCTCCAGCAATGAATACCTGGCCTCGTAAGGTGTGAACTTCTTACTCAGATAGTATATCGCCTGCTCTTTCCTCCCAGTTTCATCATGTTGCCCCAAAACATAGCCAAATGCTCTGTTCAACACGGACAGATATAGCAACATAGGTCTTCCTGGTTCTGGCGGGACCAACACAGGCGATTTAGATAAATACTCCTTGATTTTGTCGAAGGCTTTCTGGCATTCTTCAGTCCAATTTGTCGCAACACCTTAACTCAACATCTTGAATATCGGCTCACATATCACTGTTGATTGTTATATAAAACGACTGATATAATTGAGGCATCTCAGAAAACTCATCACATCTTTCTTGTTCTTTGGCAGTGGCAAGTCTTGAATATCTTTGATTTTTGACAGGTCTAGATTCAATACCACAGCGGCTGACGATGAAACCTAACAACTTCACAATAGGGACTCCAAAGGCACATTTTGCGGGGTTCAACTTCAAATTATATTTTCGAAGTAGGTCAAAAAACTTCTTCAGGTCTTCTATGTGGTCTGAACTCCTTTTGGATTTGATGATAACATCTTCCACGTACACCTCTATTTCCTTGTGTATCATGTCGTGGAAGAGGGTCGTCATGGCTCTCATATAAGTGGCCCCAACATTCTTCAAACCAAATGACATCATTTTGTAATAATATATCCCCCATTGTGTGATAAAGGCTGTCCTTTTGGCATCATCTTCGTCCATCCAAATCTGGTGATATCCTGCGAAGCAATCCACAGAGGATTGGAGTCCATGCTTGGCGCAGTTGTCGATCTGTATGTGTATGTTGGGCAACGGAAAATCATCCTTAGGACTTGCTCTGTTCAGGTCTCGATAGTCAACACACACTTTGACTTTTCCGTCTTTCTTTGGAACCGTCACAATGTTGGCTAACCAGGTCGGGTATTCGACCAGTCGAAGAACCTAGGCTTTGATTTGCTTGGTAAACTCCTCTTTTATCTTCAGACTCATATCTGGCTAGAATTTTCTAAGCTTCCACTACTACAAAAAAGGCATATGGTGGCAATTATTTAACGGCAATAAACTAATTGCTAGTAATTAATTCCATAAAGGCCAATATTAGCGGCAATTGAATAATTTCCAAGAATAAGTACTTTTTCCGGTAATTAAAAACAATGGCCACTAAAAGCTTATGCCTTGTACAGAGCGGGAAATTTTTTTGCCCTCCCTCAAAATTATTTTTCATTTCCCTCAATAATATTCATAATCCATTATTTCATTCTTTCATTCCCTTTTCATCGAGAATGAGGATTGAAAATTCAATGAAACCCTAACGTCCAAAATTCTAATTCTTGCTCAATTGATTACCCGCTTATTCATCATCGAATTCATCTTCTTCCTAAAAGTATTACTGGACAAAGATCCTTTATTTTTCCTATTAATTAATGAAGGAGCATCAGAATATTTGAGGCTTTGTTCTTGCACATCAATGTCAACAGTTCCAGTTACAAATGCAGTATGGGATTAGAAGCGTTGTACATTGAACACGCCACTTTTCTGAAATGAAGAAGCCAAGAGCTATGTCTCTAAGGTCATGGTCCCTTATAATCTTTTTTTTTTTACGTGTGTAGATAAATTGCAATTGTCAAACACTTTTCGGCATCAGGTGCTTTGTGGAATGTTATTGATTTTCTGGAAAATTTATTTTTATTTGATTTTATAGTCATGTTCTTTTGATTGTTGTATTCTTTGTGTTAGGAGAATGAAATTTAATCTTGAAATACTATAGATCTATAAAGAAAAAACAAATCTTGAGAAACTGTAGCTAAAAGAAGTATTAATATAGAACGCTTCAAAAACTTGTTGGGACCAAACACACTCACGCAAGTATACGTGGTCGTCAAGTAATAGAGTAGTGAATAGAGTATCGTTCCCACGAGGACTTATGATTAACTTTTGACTAATTCAAACTCAAATAGCATATCGATTCATGTGATTTCTTATAAAATAAATAATTGTCTAATTTACTACCTAAAGACTATCAAGTAATGGAATACCAGAAATCAACACAACACTTAAATAGTTTTAAATAACAATCAATGGGAGATAATATTCCAGGGTCACGGGTTATTTAACAATCATGTTGCATTCTTTGCTTAAAATAACTAATTGATTTATCTGGATTGTTGGTTCACAGGGTTGATATTACTCATAAAAATTTGTCGAGCCCTTACTCGCCTATTCGAGCTAACTTAATACCTATATGTCTATGGAATTAAACTTAACAAGAACGCATTTACAATTCCTGTATTGCAACCGAGCAAGGCAATTAGGTATATGTCTATCCCAATTGCGAATCCTTTCCCCGATGCCCGGGTTTAAGAACTTGCTGTATTTAATTCTATATGCAATCTAGAGTTCCCACTTTCGAGTTCAACTCTAGATTCGTAGATAGTATTTCACTGTTAGCTACTTAGCAAAATAATTAAAAACAGAATTAAATAAACAACCCAATATGATAGAATCAACTTCGTCAAATTAAACTTCAAACATCAACATTCATGTATACCCATGACCCTAGAACAATAGGGTTCTTAGCCATTCATATTCAGGCAATCATCAAAAATTCACAAGAGTGCATAAGAATCAATAAAAGAAAGAGAGAATAGGAACTCAAGACGAATTCCGTGGTTTTAGAACTTTGTTGTGGCTTTTTCCCCTTTTCCAATATGTCCACTCACCTAAATGAGGCGTTTTTGGCTTATATATTGCGTACAAAAGTCGTGGGCCAAAGCTCTCCTATTCCTAGTCCAAATCGGCTTCAGGGATTGATGCTAAGATGGATGCGACACATCCACCTCGTCCTCCGTTTCTCAGCCTCACATGCGAGAGTGGATGCGACGCATCCACCTCGTCCTCTATTTCTCAGCTTCACATGCGAGGGTGGATGTGACGCATCCAACCCTTGTTCCTCCATCTCAGCTTTGCCCAGGTGCGGATGCTATGGGCCGACTTCACTGCTAAGGGTGCACGAAATCTGATCTTTTTCTAGATTGGATGCAACGCATCCAATCTCTCTTCCTCTACCTAGAGCACCTTTTCTTCATATTTTTACACTCCAAACACCCTAATTCACCACACATAACTCAATTAGTCATAAAACCAATAATTAAACCATGTTGGGCTTTTTAAAGATCAAATAACATCAAGAAGCGGTTAAAACATGGGTAAAGTAACATCAACACATATCGAAATATGCCAAACATCAATTATAGCTATGTAGTTGCTATGAATCGTTCTAAATTTTCTTATTGTTGCTAAGTTAGATAAAATAAAGGAGGACAAACTAATAAATTATTTGATGATTACAAAACAAATTAAATATGAGATATGACAGCAGTGCTGAGGTCATATGCAATATTTACTCTAACCATGTGACTTGGACTACATATTTCAATTTGCTCTTTTGATGAATTATATGTTTAAATTACTCTTCTCAAACAAGGGGATATACTGTAGTTTCATATGAATGCTTCATGTTGGGGTAAAGAGGATGAAAACTAAAAAAAGCGTCATACTTTAACTTATAGTTGAGGTGATGTGATGTGGCAATGATTTAAGTAAAATTTTCTAATCTGAATGTATTACCTAAAACAGTTTTTATGAGAAAATATGTTGTCCATTAAATGTCTTAGGAAGTTGATTGCCTTTTTGAACACTTCGATGCATTAACATAAAAAATAATGGCAAAGTAAGTTAGACTTTCACTCCTGACAACCTTACACAACAAATATATTATGTGTTAAATATGATTTTCGTACCTTTTTGTATGAAAGTCACCTATTGAGTAAGCCATTCCTGGTTCTATTTTTAGGTTAACTTCACATTCTTCAAAGGGGTACTTTGTTCTAATTGTCATGTACTTTTAGGGTACTTCCAATTGGCATATACGTTTTTTTAATTGTCTAATGTAGTTCTCAATAGAGTGAGGATTGAAGATGGTGAGAATTTTGTTCTATTTAGAGATATGTTGTTCTGTTTCCATTCTTGCATAGGTAGATGCAGAAACTATTACAAGATACTAGGGAAGCTATTTGATGTTCAGTGCAAAAGCTGAATACTAATCTTATTGTACTAGATTATCGTATGAACTTGGAACTTAAAAAGCTTGTTTTCCTTTTCCATCCATGGTGCTGCTGCTGGAGTTATTAGACAAGTTTCTGCTAATAAGCATGAATTAGTTGATCTTTCTATGGGATACTTCTAGTGTCAATTGATCTTTATTAGTGCTTGATTATTGTCATAGACAAATCATTTTCAATTTTTCCTTCTTTATTTTTGTGAAGTTTAGATGCAAGTTCTAGTCGTAAAGAAACCTGAATGAAAATTAGCTTCTAATATGAGAATTTATATTCTCAAACTACCATTTTCCCTCGATGTTCCACTTCTAAAGAAAAGAATATATATATTTTTTATTTCATAATAGCACTACTTTGGAATGACTTCTACGAGTTCTTGTAGCTAAAGTGCTTTCTCATGGAGAACGAAATATGCGAACCTGATTTGGCAATATGGTCGGTAAACAATATGATGAAGAAGTGCAGTTTTTATTTGTGTTGAGTTTGGTGGAGATTTTTCTTAAGTCTCTTATTGAAGGTAGGTTTATATATTATAATATGCTAAAGATACTTGTTCCAATTGTTTCCTAATGTGTTGATATTTATAATAGGTCTCTGATGATCCATGTCAAGAAAATATAATATATCCCTTATGAAAATAGTGACGACGAACGAGCAACACAAGGACTACTACTGCCATTTCAAAGTAAAGATTTCTTTTCTTTTTGGTATTTGAATATATGTTGCTAATCTCCGCTCTGCAGCTTCCTATCTGTCCATGGTATAATAAAAGAAATATTTGGTTATTAACTCTTTGTTTTCAGTCCTCTCGTTTAAGTAACTATTTGATTGTCCTAGAAAAGATAGTAGAATTTATTTGTATTGGTGAGCATCTAATATGGTAATCCCTTAACTGTCTTTTCTTAATATTCTATTATCTTGCTTATTTCCATTTTTAAAGAAATATAGTACTTTATTTGAAATTACATTGTGCCATATTGAATATGCACCTCTTTCTTTTTGTTTACCCTAAAATGATGTAACTTTTTCTACATAAACAAAGTGAGATGAAACATATCTTGGCACTTTCAACTACTCTTTCTTTTCTGCACATGCTCTACAAAGTAATGTTAAACAATTTTAGGTCTTTCTAATACATATTAGTTCAAACATGGACATTTAGTTTTGAAAAGAGTCTTTTTAAGAGAAATATTAGTCACACATTGAAGGTTCTGTATGGGATATAATATCAGCCGGTTGTATCACTAATGTCAAGAGCTTTCATGCATAACCATAAGTCCTTCCTTAGTGTTCTAATCATTTCGAATGTAAGATATCCAAGCGATTATGTCTTCCTCGGAACATTTCCTTTACCCATTCTAGAGGAGATGGAAAAGAGAAGAATGCTTCATGCTACTTTTACCAGTAGGCATCAAACAATTATACACAAAAACATAAGTAAATTTATAAAGTAAAACAGAGAACTGAAGTAAATGGCATCTATCTTATTGATATTTCAGATAGGAATAACAAATTTCATGAGATTGTCAGCTTGGTCCGGATTCAGTTAGGATTTTTGCCATTTCACATAGTTGCAGTAGAGTGGCAGCCCGAGCATGTGATTTGATTAGTTTAGAACCTAGGTATGTAGTCTTGTGAAAATTATCTTAAAATTACTGCTGCTCTATTTCTAGTTTTGGTTCTTAGATAGTGCAGTTGTAATTTTGTTTCTACGTAAATATATTTTTTGAAATATTGAGAGATTGTTGAGATCCTCAAAAATCAACACTAACGACCCGGCCGGTCGTTTTGAGAGTTTGAATTATACGGAGACGACTCCGGAATAGAGTTTCGACGGTTCCAGTAGCTCTGTAGGGTGATTTTGGTCTTAGGAGCGTGTCCGGATGTTGATTTGGAAGTCTGTAGGTCATTTCAACGTTAATTGGCAAAAGTTGGAAAATTGGATGATTTTTGAAAAGTTTGACCGGGAATGAACTTTGTGATATCGAGGTTAGATTCCTATTCCGGAAGTAGGAGTAGGTCTGTAATGTCAATTATGACTTGTGTACAAAATTTGAGGTCAATCGAACTTGATTTGATAGGTTTCAGCATCGAATGTAGAAGTTAATAGTTCTAAAGTTCATTAGGCTTGAATCGATGTGCAATTCATATTTTTAACGTTGTTTGATGTGATTTAAAGGCTCGACTAAGTCCGTATGGTGTTTAAGGACTTGTTGTTCTATTCAGCCGGGGTCCCGAAGGCCCCAGGTGTGATTCGGATGGAGTCTGAAACAAATTTTGGACTTGTGAAAATGCTGAAGCTCCTAGTTCTAGTGTCATCGCACCTGCGGAAGGATTGACCGTAAGTGCGGACTCGCATGTGTGAGAAATGGAGCGCAGAAGCGGTTATGCGCAGAAGCGGTGGGGAGATGCACAAGAGCAACTGGGTCGCATGTGCGACATGTTTTGCCGCAGGCGCGCACGTGCAAGTGCGGCCCTATTCTCGCATAAGTGGACCCAGGGGACTTTAGTGAAGTCCGCACCTGCGATGGAAATTCCTCAGGTGCGGAGCCGCAAATACGGCTGTGAGTTCGCAGGTGCAAATTCACTGGGCAGAAAAGGCCTAAGTTTGAGGGTTTGATTTCATTCTCCATTTTTGGACCTAGAGCACGGATTGAGGTGAAATTTTGAGAGATTTTCAGAGAAAATATTTGGGTAAGGATTCTTGACTCGTTTTTGATTAAGCTCCGCTAATTTATCAATAATTTTTTCATTTAATCAAGGATTTGGGTTGAGTAATTTGGTAAAAAATGGTGAAAGTTCTTAGACCGAATATTTAGATTTTGAAAGGCCAAATGAGGTCGGATTTGAGTAATTCTTGTATGGTTGGACTCATTATCAAATGGGTGTTCAGATTTTGTAATTTTGGTCGGGTTCCGAGATGTGGGTCCGTGTCGACTTTTTGGAGCAATTTTTCAATTCTTTTGCTAAAGTAGTAGTTTTATTATTTAAATTAGTTTCTTATAGTTACATTTATAGTATGTAATTGTTTTGGCTAGATTCGAACCGATTGGAGTTGGAAAGTTGAGGGAAAGGCATTCTTATTGATTGATTGGGCGAGATTTGAGGTAAGTGACTTATCTAACCTTGTATGAGGGAAATTCCCCTTAGGATTTGTTACTATTATGGTAAATTGTAATACTTGAAGGCCGTATATGCGAGGTGACGAGTGCGTACTCGGCTAAATATTGAAATTCAGTTTTTTTTCTAAATAGTTCCTTTTATTTCCTTAACTGAGTTACTCTAGCATGTGTAGTCATCATGTTTAGCCTAATGTCACATGTCTACGTATCTTATCTCTTACTTGCAATTTGTGCAACATGCTTAGTTGAATTACCTGCTTCCCTGATTTTGTATTCAGTCTTTAACTGTAGGATTCCTTGCTATAATTTCATTGTTCCATTGGTTATGTGTTGCATATTTACTTTTGGGACTACGAGGTGGTACCTCGGGAGTACCCCCATTGCATATTTACTTTTGGGACTATGAGGCGGTACCTCGTGAGCGCCCCTGTTGTGTATTTACTTTTGGGACTACGAGGCGGTACCTCGGGAGCACCCGTGTTGCATATTTACTTTTGGGATTACGAGGCGGTACCTCGGGAGTGTCCCTATTGTTTACCTCTATTTGTTGTGTTGTGGTCGTTGTTTCTTAACTTGTAAGATTTTTGTTTTTCTTCACGTGTTGCAGTTGTCTTCTTGAATCCCACGTTATCGTTCTGTAAATTTCCATTGTTCACTTCTCAATCATTTCATTATATTATTATATCTTTTGCCTTGCTTTCTATTATTTCCAGTAGGGCCCTGAACTGACCTCGTCACTACTCTATTGAGGTTAGGCTTGGCACTTATTGGGTACCCTTGTGGTGTACTCATACTACGCTTCTGCACATGTCTTTGTGCAGATCCAGGGACATCTTACCAGCCCCGATATTAGTACGTTGTATTGCTACTTTGGGGACTTCAAGGTACACATGTCCGCAACCGCAGGCCTCGTAGCCCCCTTCTATTCCGTTCTTTTCTTATTTCTTTATATTTTGATAAATAGTGATGTATATGATTATTCGGTACTGTACTTAAAGCTTGTGACTTGTAACAGTTTACCTTTGTGGTTATGTAGTTGGCACTATGAAATTATGGATTAGTAGTTGTTTCGCTTAAGATTTAATGTAGTGCATTAAGCTCTTTTGAATGGATCTTATTATTATTGTTATTATTATTATACTTGAATTTTAATATGTATAACGTGCAATAGAAAATCATGAAAAAATAAACCTTTTTGGCAATCAGATGGATCTTTACTGGAAATAAGAGTAGTATATGGATAAAGACCAATAGGCAGATAGTTTTGGTGGCCATTACATTTGCTGCTAAAAGGGTTCTTTTTGAATGGTCTTTATCCGGCAATTGAATGATGTTTACCAGTAATAACAAAAGCCATAAAATGTGTGGCCTTGGATATTCTGGGGAGTTTTAGTGGCCACATTTATTACCGGTAAATTATTGCCGTTGAAGCTCATGAACTTTTAGCGGCAATAAAGGGGATCTTTACCATCATTTGTTATAATGGTCGCTAAAATCTTTAGCGATGCTGGATTCGCCGGCCAATGATTAATTGCCGGTAAATATTTTTGTCACGCTCCGACCTCAGGAGCGCGATCGGCGCTCAACAGAGTTACCCCGGTCGAGCAAGCCTGCACAGTGTCGTCTACCCAACTCACCCATGAATAAAAAAAAGAATATATTTCATCAATTAGACAGTAAGAGGTCATGAGAATAACACCAGTTCATTTTTATTAGTTACGTCATTAACAAGTCTCTAAAACACTACATTGTATAATCATGTTAAAGTGGAACAGATGATACGATTACAACATTTTTAGTTCCAACCTTCCCAAAAATAGATACAACCCACACTATTCCTATGGATCCTCTACAAGGAACAAAAGAGTGTTATGACAGTGCCGGCAACAAGTCTCCGGCTATACCTCAAAACGCTATGTACAAAGAATAAGAGATACATGACCTCGAAATGAAGTGGGGCTCACCAAGTCAGATGAGGAGAGGGTGTGTTGCTATCACTGATCAATACCACCTACTATGGAACCGCCTGCATCCATTAAAGAGCAGCGCCCCCGGTAAAAGGGACGTTAGTACTGTTATGCGGCGCCTTCCTGAGATTTCTTGGAATGGCGACGTTAGGCTAAGCAACTGATGTCAGTGCGGTTGTCCGCCAACTAAGGTCCCTTCCGTACGCTAGACTAGATTGTCAGTGTCGTAGGGGAAAACCAATGTCGTGAGCAGCTGAGAGAACTAAAATGAGCAATTGATGATGAAAGCTGATTGTATTGATGAAATAAAAGCTATTACAAAAGATACACGGTGTCGGGGGGAAGAGACACCAGTACAGTAAAATGTTTGCTTGCTTGAATGCTTGGTCCCTCTTAATAATGCTTAAAAAAAATAAACCAAAGTTACATGACTTGACCTATGAAAGTTGTAGAAGGACATTGAAAATAAATGAAGTAAAACTACTCTATATTTACAATGAAAATGACTTAGTCTTCTACAAGGTAGAAACAAGTCCGTTGGCAGCAAATTTTTCTTGAGCATCAGGGTCCCCGCGCGCGGTGCTGTCGGCGCGCGCCACACTATTTGGATATGTTTGCGGCTTGGCGCTGGCGCTTGACATCGGATCTGCGCGCGCGGCACTGTCTGTGCACGCGGTGCTGTTGGCAACATGATGGTCTATGCGCGCGGCATTGTCTATGCGCGCGACACTGTTGAAATTCGCCAGCCGCTGGGCGCTGGCAAGGACTATCAGTGGGGCGACAGAGGCACATGTGCGCTTGTCACTTGGCGTTGCCGAGACCACGGGGACGACCATAGTGCTAGACGTTGTGAGGCTTGCCAGGACGCCACGGGGTGCGTCCAAGGGGTCATGGGGCGAGGCTGGAAAGCAGACCATGACATTGTCCCCCACCTGAGTTGGCGACGTCCTCGGAGCCTTACCTGCAAGATGATGATTGGTCGGGCTCTTGTTGGCTGGGAGGTCTGTTCCCCTCGGTCTTGTGAGGTGGCTTTCTGAATGATGTTCCATGTCTTTCTGAAATGATCTGAGGCGGCTGACATGGAAGACTGGATGGATTTTTCACCAGGCTGGAGTATTCACCTGGTATGTGGCTTTTCCAATGCGTCTTTCAATGGACAGGGGTCCGATGTATTTTTGCAATAGGCGAGGGTCATGGGTCCTCACTGCAAACAAGTATCGCTTAGGGATTCTTACCACCACTTTGCCTCATGCTTGATGTTGGACAAAGCGAAGGTTTTGTTCGGCATACCTCGATGCCCTATCTTGAGCTTTGACAAGATAGCTCCGCACTATCTCCAAAGTTTGCTCCCATTTCTTTGAGAAACTGGCAGCTCGAGGCAATTTTGGCATGTTTGGTGCATTCACAGATTGTGGGAGTAGCGGTTGTTGTCCGGTAATAATTTTAAAAGCGTTTTTGATTGTACACGTGCACTTTTGTGAATTGAAACACAGTTGAGCAGCATCCAGAAGCTTCACCCAATTCTTCTGTGATTCGGTTGCAAAGTGGCAGAGATATTCCTCCAGCATGTCATGGAACCGTTCTGTCTGGCCATATGCTTGTTGATGGAAGTTTGAGTTATGACTCAATTTGGATCCGAGACACCTGAAGAGATGGGTCCAAAATTTTCTAGTGAAGCGTGAGTCGCAGTCACTAATAAAGTCTTTGGGCAGGCCCCAATATTTGACAATATGAGAGAAGAAGAGTCGAGTTGTATCTTCTGCCGATATGTTCTGTGGGGCTGCTATGAAGGTAGCATACTTGGAAAATCGGTCTACTACAACCAAGATGGTTGTAAGATCTCCGACCTTGGGTAGTCCTTTGGTGAAATTTAGGGAAATGCTTTCCCAAGGTCTTTGTGGGACAAGTAGCAGCTCCAAGAGTCCCGCTTGTGCTGAGTGATACGACTTGTCATTTTGGCATACTTGACAAGTCTTCACCTGAGTCGCTGATGATATGGTCTTTGATTCTTGATGCTGAGGGCAGCCGGAACCATAGGTTCAGGTCTTTTGACTCCCTTCTTTGATTGCATGGCCGAGATGTTTTCAGCGGCCATCTTTATGAGTATGCATGGTATGATGCGAGATTTGGCCTCGTTGTCTCCCATCATCAGGAGCATGTCGGCGTATGGTACCAGTATGGTGTTGGTCTGCCTTAGGAATTTCAATCCCACTATAAGTTCGAAGTCATCGATGATAGCTATGTGTAGGTTGAATCTTACCTTGTATGGACCAAGCTTCATTGGCACTTCTTTGGCTATTCCACTCACTGGCTGGGATGGTGAGTTGATACCCTTGACACGGCCCCTGCACTTTTGCACAACTAGACCAAGGCGCTCCACCTGAGTCGAGGCTAAGTAGTTGTGGGTAGCACCTATGTCTATCATTTCCCGGATGGGTCTGCCATTTACTTTCATTTTGACGAACATTAGGGTCCTCTCTTGTGTTGTAGGAGGCCTCTCACCCACCTTCTATTTCCCTTTCTTGGAGATTGGGCATGCGTTCTTCTTAGGGTTACCAGCACTGGTTCCCGTTAAGGTATCAGGGATGGAGCCAACAATTGCATTGAAGGCACCTACTTGCTCTGCGTCGTCTGAGTCGTCATGATCTGACCCATCTTCAACAGTATGATGAGCATTGATTTATGTATTTGGTCATTGATTAATCCAATGTTCCCTGCCGCAATGATAACATTCTGGAGGGGGCTTTCTCCCATAATTATTGTTGACTGATGCAGCACTGTTACTGCTTAGGGATGGAGTCTTAGACTTGGATGCACTTCGATCTCCTCCATTTCTACTAGGGCCACCGTTGCTAGGTCGGCTCCCGTTGTATCCCCCTCGGACAGACGGCTGGGGCCTATCCTTCTGAGTTTCCATATGATAATCCCCAAGGCACTCTGCAGCTTAGATGTCCTTGGGCAAGGTATCTACCCTTTGTCTTTGCATCTCCATACGAGCATGAGGTTTAAAACCTTCTATGAATGTGAATATTTTGTCTTTGTCCCCCATATCCCGTATGTTTAGCATGAGCACAAGAATTCCCACATGTAGTCCCGCACTGACCTGGTCTGGCAGAGTTCCCGCAGCTTTCTCCGTGTGTTGTATTCCACATTTTCGGGGAAGAACTGCTGGCGTATGGCTTCCTTCAGTTATGTCCATGTCTGGAGAGTATCTTCCCCGGCCCTGATGGCTTCGTATTTCTCTCGCCACAAGAATTTAGCATCGTCTTGAAGATACATGGCAGCAGTTGCTACCTTTTTGGTTTTTTCCAATTGTCCTACGGCATCGAAGTATTGTTAGATGTCGAAGATGAAAATTTTCACTTCTTTAGCATCCCGAGCTCCGTTGTATGGCTTTGGCTCCAGAATTTTCAGCTTTTGTGGCACAGGGGCAATGTTCATGGCACCCCTGATTTGGTTTTCTCCTCCTTTGAGCAAGCCTTGAAGGGCAATATTGACAACATTAAGCTGGCCTGTCAAGTTGTCTATGGTTTGCTGCATGGCAGTCATTTTGTCTACCTCTAGTTCCCGATGGGCTAAATCCTCGGCACGTTCTTGCTGGAGGTCCTCGAATTTGCCATGAATTTCGGTTGCCTCTACGGTTGCCGTTTTCCGGTCTTCCTCAGAATCGTGACTGATGTTTGCTATGTCAACTTTGGCCTGCCGCATTCTGCAGTCCAGGTCGTCCAACTTTGCACTAGGCTGGTTCTTAGATCAGGCACCGTATCCAAGATGGGCCGTAATACGTTAACCGTCTCTTCAAGGACCGTGATGCGATCCCCGTAATTCACCATGATCAGAAATAGTGGTAATGGCAATGCGTTCCCTCGTCCGATGTCGACCCTAGGCTCTGATACCAACTGTTACAAGACGCCTTCCTGAGATTCCTTGGAAGGGCGACATAAGGCTAAGCAACCGATGTCAGTGCGGTTGTTGTCCTCCAACTGAGGTCCCTCCGTACGCTAGACTTGATTGTCAGTGTCGTAAGGAAAAACTAATGTCGTGAGCAACTGAGAGAACTTAAATGAGCAATTGATGATGGAAGCTGATTGTATTGATGAAATGAAAGCTATTACAAAAGCTACGCGGTGTCGGGGGGAAGATACACCAGTACAGAGAAATGTTTGCTTGCTTGAATGTTTGAATGCTTGGTTCCCCTTAATAATGCTTAAAAACAATAAATCAAAGTTACATGACTTGACCTATGAAAGCTGTAGAAGCACACTGAAAATGAATGAAGTAAAACTACTCTATATTTACAATGAAAAGGACTTAGTCTTCTACAAGGTAGAAACAAGTCCGTTGGCAGCAACTTTGTCTTGAGCATCAGGGTCTGCGCGTACTGTGTTGTCGGCGCGTGCGACACTATTTGGATCTACCTGTGGCTAGGCACTGGTGCTTGGCATCGGATCTGCGTGCGCGGCAGTGTTTGTGTGTTAGGCATTGTTGGCAACATGATGGTCTGTGTGCACGACGCTATTGGAATTCGCTAGCCGCTGGGTACTGTTAGGAACTTTCGGTGGGGCGACAAAGGCACATGCGCGCTTGTCACTTGGCACTGCCGAGACCACGGGGCCGACCGTGGTGCTAGGCATTGGGAGGCTTGCCAGGACGTCACGGGGCGCGTCCAAGAGGTCATGGGGCGAGGCTGGAAAGCAACCCATGACAATGCATATGGAATAGTACTAGTATGTAAAACTAAACACCCTCTCAATAGAACGAGTAACAGTAAACAGAGAATAAACATGAAATCAATAAGAGACTCAAATAGTACCAAGGTGTCAAGTTAGGGGAAAGGTAAATTTCAAGTAAGTTTCAGTAATTTAAGTTGGGAGATCTTTAGCACCGATACACCACCGTGGTTTAGCACGGAGTCCGATCTCAGCCCGACCGGCTAAGCCGTCTCACCCCGAGACATACACTCACAATACCACCATGTGTGCGGCATGGCGTCCGATCTCAGTCCGATCGGCTAAGCCGTCTCACCACAATGCCGTGTGGGTCGACATCACATCACATCTCGCTAGCAATAATCTCATTCCATTTAAGGGGAAACATATCAACACACCAATCTCATCCCATATAAGGGGAAACAATCTCATCACATTAACACGGGGATTTAACCATCAATCACTCCTACACCGGTACATATAGTTTCGGGGTTAGGTTGTTCCGACCTACCCTTCCTCGGTGGCTAAACGATACTCCCAGGCATTTATTATTAAAAGGGTTTACCACTCATTTCATAATCTTTCTCATATCATTCATTTCATTAGCACCAATGGCCATGATGCAATATCATTCTTGGCATAATGGCCACACATCATATTTCATGTTCTCTTCTTTTCACTTTCAAATATCATCATGGATAATCAACTACAAGGTCTTTCTAATTAAGACTTTAAACACATATTTGAGCAATTTAGGGTCTTAGGCGCATGTGATTTCTTACACAATTGAGATGATAGCTTTCATTAGAATCACGCTTTTAAATCATAACATAATAACACATAGCCCGCACTTAAACCACATTCTCAATAGTGACTCAACATAACAAGAATATTTGGAATACATATTGAACGCATATTTATTTTGACACAAGGCTTATTTGGAATAATCAATTTATAATGAGGATCACGGGACTTATAAGGATATTATGGTGTTCAATTCTAAGAGAAGGGTTTAGCCAACATACCTTGCTTTGAGCTTTCCTTAATTCACTACACAGTTCCGGAATCCTAGAATTTTTGATCTATTAGAGATATAGCAAAATTGAACATAAATTAGGAAGGAGTTGATGTTTCCAGCTCATGTGAGCATTTTATCAAACTCTAGGTGGGCATTATTGTTACTAGCTTCTCCTATGGAGGATTTCCTTCACCCCACAACCCAAAGTCTACCCATTTGAGTTCAAATACCTTCCCACAACCCATGAATATACATGCATGCATAAACAACAACCCTCATCCTCAAAACCTTCTTCCCCATTACCTATTCCCAAACAAAATTTCGTAATTGAGGGTTAGGGCTAGAATCTTACCTCTTGGTTGAAGGCCTTGTGAGCTTTCTTGTTGAATTTCAAAGCTTGGACAAGATTTTGGAGGAAATATTAGCTTAGGGATTTCAACTCTCACTCTAGGGCACTCCCTCCCTCTAAAAATACCAAATATGCCCTTTAGAAATGGTCCCTTACGTCTAATTATCGAGATAGGGTCGAGTTAAAAAGTTAGAAAAATGAAGCCCCGGTGAATATATGTGGTCGCATATGCGACCATATAATGCTTCTGCGGTCCGTAAAATGGACCGCATAATGGTCCAAACATTTGCCCAGATTTCTGCCTCAGTCTACGGCAGATCTGTGGTCCGCAGATCAGTTCTACGACTGCAGAATGGGCCGCAGAAATGCCCTGCATTTCCAAAAAATTTCTTCAACTCCACAACGCACTTTTCAACCCAAAAAATCTGAACCACAAAACCACGAAAGTCTACTTTAGCACCACGAAACCTCGGGTTTTAGGTAAACTTTTACGGGGCCTTACAATTTTTGTGGCAATTTTTATTGCCACTAAAGAACATATTAATTGCCGCTAAAAGGATTTTTTTTGTAGTGTTCTGCTTTACCGACAGACACATGGGGTTGGTGGGTAGCTTGTGAGCTACTATGGATGTGCTTAACCCAGTCATGTCATCATTGGACCATGCAAAAATATCCTCATATTCCTTTAGAAACTTGATATACTCTTCCTTTTCTGACGGTGATAGATGACTGCTTATGCGAGCTTTTTGACTATTTTTGAATGCCCTAAGTTAACTGCCTTAGTTTCCTCCAAGTTGGACTTTGGTTTATTCTCAAAATTCTCTACTTCTTTGATAATTTCCTCAGGTATTATATCATCTTCCAAATCTTTCGAATCACTGTCCTTATGTTGCGTTGTCTCATTACATGTCACAGTCGTAAGTTCATCAGGATATGTAATAATTACACTGAAAAGAATGTAGAGAGATAATAATAAATACGAAAAGCAATAACGCATTAAGAAAGCTTAAAACTGTCAACAAGTATGACTCAATGGCTCGAGTAATTATTTCAAAACAAAATACTGAAAATATCTTAAATGCTCAAAAACAATTTAAAAACAAGTCATGCTAATTCTGTCAAGCTACCCAGGTACTCGGCGATCTCGGGATGGTGCAGCGGTCCAGTCCTTGAGAACAACTCCTTCTCCCACTGTCTGAATAGTAAGGTCTTCCTCCTCCTTCTCCTATAAAATTGCACTGCAGTCCATATCTTCCTCGTCGAGAAATAACTTCCTCATATCGGCCAAAATCTCGTCTTCCCCGGATCCCCACATCATGTCAGTCTGGCGGAATGTCTGGTGCAATAGTTGTATAGGTTGTTCTAGAGGATAGTAATCGGCGCGCTACGACGGTGTCCAATCCTGATATTCTTGCACGGTATATTCATACCTGAGCCCAAAGGTCGGGCCATGATACTGCGGTCATATGGGTTCTGTGATCCCCTGAAGCTTTCGGCCAAGACCCTTGCTTGGTTCATATCGCGTCCACAACAATATTCTTTCTATCTTATTGCTCCACCATCGATCCTTCTCAATTGCGTTTACTCGCTCAATGCGGTGGTAAGTTTCTCCTCCCAATTTCCTCATGTTTTCAATGACTGGAATGGTCTGGTTGGTGTAGATAGGGTTGCTTCCGTATCCATGAATGATCACCTCCTAATGATTCCACTAGAACTTCACAACCTGGTGTAGAATAGAAGCCACTGCCCCAGCTGCATGTATCCATGGTCGTCCCAACAATAGGTTGTAAGTGGCATATATATCTAGCACATGGAATTCGAATCAAACCAGGTCGGGCCCATCTGTAGATCAAGGTTGATTTCTCCGATAGTGGCTTTCTGAGTTCCATCAAATGCTTTCACATTCATGCTTCCCATTCGTATCTCATGCAGGCCTTTACCTAATATTTTCAGAGTTGTCAGCGGGCATATGTTCAGGCAAGAACCTCCATCTATCAGGACCCTGGAAATGCACTTGTCTTCAAATTGCACAGTGATATGCAATGCTTTGTTGTGGCGCAACCCTTCTGGTGGTAACTTATCTTCGTGGAAAGTAAATTTATGACTCTCCAGTACCTGCCCGACTATGTTAGCCATTTCTCCACTAGTGATATCGGCGGGTACATAGGCTTCACTTAACACTTTCATCAAGGCATTCTTGTGCGCGTCTGGATTTTGCAACAGTAACAAGATGGATATCTGGGCGGGAGTCTTGTTCTGGTAGAGATCATCAGCGCTTGTTTCAATGATATATGGCTTAGATGCAGCTTTTTTGCTTGTTCCTCCTAGATTCTCAGGTGTGTAAACTCTACCAGTTCTAGTCATACCTTGCGCAACACATGTCTCTTCCATCTTGGCCTTTCCCTTTCTTCTTTCCTCCGCAACATAATCCCATGGGACAATATCAGACTTATAAGATGGTGTGGGAGCTACCATCACGGTGAAGGGCGTAGCTACCTCGACCTCAAATGGTGCCTGGGTTTGTACCATAATCGGCGAGAGGGTGACAGAAGATGTTTTAGGAGCATCTCCTTCTCGAATAAGTCCAATGGATCCTTCTTGATCACATTCCTCATCAGTTTCTATCACATTCACTTCCTCACCCCTATGATCTAGGAGAGGGTTATTACGGACATTTAGCGCGACTTCTTTTGCCTGTATAACCTTGGTGTCGATCAATGTATGAATCTTATCCTTCAACATGTGGCATTTTTCAATGGTATGACCCTTCGTGCCTGAGTGATAGACATAAGTTTTGCTGGGGTTAACCCACTGGGAAGGGTTCTCAGTAGTAACAATAGGAATAGGGTGACGTAACCAGCGACCTTTAGTCTCTCATACAGTTGGGCTATGGGTTCAGCGATTGGGGTGTATTGTATGGGAGCTCTGCGGTCAAAGTTTGGTCATGGCTTTGGGTAGTTTTGGCGGGCGGGTGGAGGTGAATGGTAATATGCAGGTTCAATGTTATAGGCATGGTATGTGGTGGCAGGGTATTGGTATTTCATAGGTGAGGGTTGATAAGTGGGTAGAGGCGTTTGGTATGTGAGGTGAGACTTAGGGCCTTGGGCTACCATCACGGTACCCACTTCTTTCTTCTTCGAAATACCTCCTAATTGCAAGGCTTTTTTTGTGGCTTGCAGTGCCTCAAAATTGGTTACCATCCCACTCTTGATTCTTTCTTCTATCCTTTCTCCTAACTTGATGATGTCTGAGAACTCGTGATTCTCGATTACCATAAACCTTTCATAATATTGCGGATCTGGAGCTCTAACAAAGAACTTGTTCATTTGTTCCTCTTCAAGTGGCAGCCTCACTTTTGCGGCCTCTGATCTCTAATGAGTAGCATACTCGTGGAAGGTTTCTGTCAGCTTCTTCTTGAGGTACTAGATGTAGAAAACATCTGGCCCGTTCTCTTTATTAACATTTTGAGTAAACATACTCAAAATCGGGATTTGAAGGTTTCAATAGGTTCGGATCAAGTTTCGGGGTGGACCGACAACATTTCGGCGCTTATTGTTGGAAGTTTGCATTTTGAAGGTTTTAGAGTTTTCTAAGTTTGACTTGGGATGGACTTTGGTGTTATCGGACCCTGTTTGGCATTCCGATTCTCAGGGTAGGTTTTTCTTGTCATATTGGACTTGTGTCTCAATTTTGGTATCATGCCAAGTTGTCTAAGTATGATTCATCGCGTTCGGAATTAGTTGGAAGAAGTTTGAAGTTTAGAAGTTGATTAGTTTAGTTTGGGGTGCGATTATTGGTTACAATTTTAATTTATGTGTTCCGAGACCTCAGGTAGGTCTAAATTATAATTATGGACGTGTTGGTATAATTGGATGGGGCTCCGAGTGGCTTGGGTGAGTTTTGGACCACCCGGAGCAATGTTGAAGTTGGAAGATTTTTGTTGGTGTTGGTGTGCCTCGCGATCGCGAAGGTGGTCCCTCAATCGTGAAGAAGGAAGAGGGGAAGCTGCTGCTCTTCGCAAAAAACAAATAAGGCCCCACGAACGTGATGGAGGACTTGGCTCCTTTTCGCGAACACGAAGGAGCCTACGCGGATGCGAAGAAAGAAGAGGAAGGGACTGGGAAGGCAACTTTGGCCTTCGCGAACGCAAGGGTTGGGGGCTAGTTGTCTTCACGAACGTGGCTGGGAGCTTGTGAACGCGAAGAGGAAGGTTTGGTCAGGAGCAATGTTGTCCTTCGTGATAGTAAGGCTTCTTCCGCGACCGCGATGAAGGATGTTGGGGCAGAATATAAGATTTAACTTCGGGACTTAGCTCGTTTCTTCCTATTTTCTCTTGGCTTGGGCGATTTGGGAGCCTTTTGAAGGGCCATTTTCATCAAGTTTTACTAGGTAAGTGATTTCTACTTATTGTGAGTAAAATACATGGATTAGGTGTAGATTTTAACTTGGAAATTATTAGAATTGTGGGATTTTGTTGCAAAAACTATAATTTGGTAACAATCAGATTTGACCACGGAATTAGCTATGGAATTGGATATAAATTATGTATTTGAGTTCGTGATTCCATAGGTAATATTTATCGTCAAACATTTTCGGAGTCCGAGCGCGTGGGCCCGGGTTGAATTTTGTTGACTTTCCAAGTGGAGTTGGGAATTGATTCTAATAGTTAAATTATGAGTTCTTAAGCATATATTGATTGGATTGCACGTCCCTTTGACTAGTTTTGAGTGGCTCGACGTCGATTTAAGGTGTTAGTGAAGTGTTGGAGACCAGTAGTGGACTTGGAAGCAAGGTAAGTCTTTTGCCTAATCTTGTATGATGGAACTATCCCCGTAGGCACTTTATTGGTTATGTGCTACGTGTTATGGGTACTACGTACATCCGAGGTGACGAGCGTCTGAGCGTAAGCTAGATTCTTGGTTATGTCCGAGTTGAATTAGACCTACTTCATGCCTTACCTGTAATACTTGAATTAATCTTACTTGTTTGATTACTTGAATTCATAAGTGAGCTTGAGACTAGAATTTATGTATTTGGCTTCTTTACTCTAAGTTTGGATGTGATATTTGATTATCGGTAACAATTATGCTTTCTCTGCATTCCTATCCTCATGTTGTGTTTACGTGATCGGTAGTTCTGTGTTTTCATGACTCGCACATATCTTCATGATTGGGACTAGTGGCCTGATGAAAGTTTTCTCTATTCCTATAGGATAGTGTCTTGCTCCTCAGCAATGTTATGAAAGCTTCTCTATTCCTATGGGATCGGGCCGTTCGCCTTAGCAGTGTTAAAAAATATCATTATGGAAGTGAGTCGTTAACCTCAGCAGTATTATGCGATGCATTTATGGATCGGACCATACGACCTCAGCGGTATTGAGTAAAATTATTCTTATGGGATCCGTCCATTCTCCTTCGGACTCGTGTGTAATATTCGATAGGGAGCCAACGTACATATAAGTTTTCCTGAGTTGAGATTTGGCATTGTATTTGATAATGGTTATCTTTATTTCCTTCGAGGCAGTTATGGTATTTGATGATTTCGTAATTATTTGTATGTTGAGAATCATGTTACTTATATTTATCTATTTTGTTGCTACTTGTTGTACTTCATTACTTTTATATACATTATTATTGGACCAATAGTAAGTGTCGATATCAATCTTTCGTCCCTACTTCTTCGAGTTTAGACTAGATACATACTAGGTACGCATTGATTTTTGTACTCATACTACACGTTTGTACTAATTGTGTAGGCGTTTCCACATGGCATAGTTGTAGTGGTTAGCCGGTTGAAGCGGCTAGGGCGCGTAGTCAAGTGGTCACTCAGGCGCGTAGTCACATCATCTGGAGACTTAGTGGTGGGCTGCTCTCCATGCTTCGACCCACAGCACTCGGAGTCTCCTTCCCCCTTTCTTTATTTTATTATGTCTATTTCCATTCCAGACAGTAGTTGTAGTGGTTTTGTATATATTCTGCTAGATGCTCATTCACTTGTGACACCAGGTTTTGCGCATTTTTCATAGATGTTCAGAGTTGTACTTGATATTTATATTATTTTGCTTTATGTTTTGTTCATATCTCGTGACTTAGTAAGAATTAAACTATTTTATCATTGTTTCTAAACCTATCTCCGTTCGATTATTGTAATTCTTGATTTTAAAAAGTGTTATGAATGGTTGTTGTATTGATGGTTTATCGTTGGCTTGCCTAACGATAGTAGTGAGCACCATCACGGCCTATGGTGGAAATTGGGTCGTGACAGTGTGGTATCAGAGCACTAGGTTCATATAGGTTTCACGAGTCATGAGCAGACCTTGTAGAGTCTTGCGGATCGGTACGCATATGTCTGTACTTATCTTAGAGAGGCTATAGGGTGTTAGGAAACTTTTCTTTCTTCACTTCCTATTATGTTGTAGATGTTGTTCTAAGTCTAAATATCTCTCTTATTCTCTCACAAATTTGGTCTGCGTACACTCTACCCTCCCCAGACCCCACTTGTGGGACTATACAGGGGATTGTTGCATCTATATTCTCTCACAGATGGTGAGAACGCGCATGACGGCATCACCCTGTGGTAGAGGGGCTGCTCCCCTGATCGTCAGAGATAGAGGCAGAGGCAGAGGGAGGGGCAAAGCTCATATTGGAGGACAAGGGCATCTTAGAGTTGCCCCAGTGGTACTGCTAATAGATTTGGTGGATGATCATATCATTGAGGAGCAGGATGAGGTACCTGCAGTTGAGTGGGCCCTGATAGATTTCATGACCGCACCAGGCTTTCAGGAGGTCATGGGTCGTATGATGCAATTTATGAACTCAATGGCTCAAGCGAGACTATTTCCAGTGGACCCAGCCACCTTTCAGGGAGGAGGGGGAGCACGGACCCCTTCCGCTCATGCACCAGGACACGCCATTACTATTTATCAGATCCCAAGTGTACTACGTGCGTGTGGAGTTTAGCCGGTTGAAGCGGCTACGGCAGAGACTAGAACAGTCGCAACCGTTGAGGAGCAGAAGCGGCTGGACAGATTTACTAGGCTTCATCCTCCCCACTTTAGCGGTGAGAAGTCAAAGGACTCGCAAGATTTCATTGACCATTGCAGGGAGAGGCTGCATAAGTTTGTACTAGCGGAGTACAACGGGGTAGACTTCACCACATTTTAGCTAAAGGGGAAGGCCCATAGATGGTGACAGTCTTATCTCCTGAGTAGTCCAGTAGGTTTACCTCCCTTGACTTGGGATCAGTTCACGCACATCTTCCTAGAGAAATATATTCTAGCTTCATAGAGAGAGGAGTTTCGGGGTCAGTTTGAGCGGCTGCAGTAGGGTCGGATGTCTGAGACCGACTATAAGGCAAGATTCACAGAGTTGTCTCCTGATGCAGCTATCATACTTCCTACAAAGGCAGAGAGAGTGAAGAGACTTATTGCGAGTTTGCACTATGGGATTCAAGTTTCTATGGCTCGATAGGCAGAGTTGGGGACTCTCTTCCTCCATGTAGTGGAGATAGCTCAAAGGATCGAGCATATCCGCATTTAGGTAAAAGAGTTCACATCGAGTAACAAATGACCTCGGCATTCTGGAGGGTTCAGTGGCGCCTCGTCTGGGGGCAGAGGTTAGATCGGGAGGGGCCATCCTAGCAGGCATATGTATTCAGCACCACAGCCTATTCTGTGTGCTCCAGCACGACCTTACTTCAGTGCTAATCTATAGAGCACCTACAATCTACCAGCTATTCACGGTTACTCTAGTGAGTACTCGGGTTATCAGGGCCAAATCTAGAGTCAACAGTTTCCCACTCCGATAGGTTGTTTCGGGTGCGGGAAGTTTGGTCTCTTGAAGAGATTTTGTTCCAGACTTTGGGGCAAGCAGTGCAGCACAACCATCAGCTCATGATTATCGCACCAGTTGCCACACCGCACGTTCAGTCGGCCTGAGGCAGAGGGCAGGTGGGTAGGGTCGCCCTAGAGGTTGAGGCCAGTCAGGTCGCGCTTTGGCTAGATTCTGTATTATTTCTATCTATCGTAGAGATGCTTCGGTACTATTTTATCCATGGTATACCTATTCTATGTCTCTTCTATTTTTGTATCTCTTGCGTCCTTTAGTGTTCCTGTATCTGTGTCCACACTGGTAAGTGATTCTGTTATTGTGGATCGGGTTTACCGGTCCTAAGTGGTGACTTTCTGTAGGTATGAGACCAGAGTGGATCTTCTACTACTCGATATGATTGACTTTAAGGTTATCCTGGGCATGGAATGGCTATCTCTGTATCATGCCATTCTTGATTGCCATGCCAAGCCTGTTACAGTGGCGATGATAGAGTTGCTTAGGCTGGAGTGGAGAGGTTCATTTAGTAGTGCATCCAATAAGGTTATTTCTTTCTTGAAGGCTTGACATATAGTCAAGAAGGGTTGTTTGGCCTATTTTTTCACGATACTGTTGTGGAGCTCCCACGATAGTTTCAGTTCTTGTGGTGCGAGAGTGTTTCAATGTATTTCCTGCTGGCTTTTCCAGGAATGCCGCTGGATCGTGATATCGATTTAGGCATTGATTTGGCACCAGGCACACACACTATCTCTATTGCGCCTTATCGTATAGCTCCAACGAAGTTGAGAGAGTTGAAGGAGAATTTTTAGGAGTTGCTTGAGAAGGGATTTATCAGGCCGAGTGTGTTTCCTTGGGGCACACAAGTGTTATATATGAAGAAGAAAGATGGGAGTATGCATATGTACATTGATTACCACCAGCTGAATAAGGTCACCATCAAGAATAAGTATTTGTTATCATGCATTGATGATTTATTCTATCGGCTTCAGGGTGCTAGGGTGTTCTCAAAGATCAACTTGAGATCTGTGTATCATCAGCTGAGGACTCGTGCTTCAGATATTTCTAAGATGGCTTTCCGACCTAGATATGGGCACTACGAATTTCTGGTGATGTCTTTCGATTTGACTAACGCTCATGCAGCATTTATGGATTTGATTAATAGGGTGTTTAGGCCATATATGTATTCATTTGTCATTGTCTTCATTGATGACATATTGATCTACTCGCGTAGCATGGAAGAGCACTAGCATTATTTGAGGGTAGTGTTTCAAAATTTGAGGGAACAATTTGTAAGGACATGTAAAATAAACAAATATATGTGAAAATGGTTTTGGAACATACTAAGGGCCCATTTGGACATAAAATTTCATGGAAGATTTTTCCAAAACAATTTCACTTTTTTCGAAATCAGCATTGGTTCATAAATTTTCCAATTTTCACTTGAAGATGCATTTTGAAAATTTTCGAAAATTTGAAAAACTCCAAAAAACTGTTTTTCAAAATTCACTCAAATCACTCACAAAACTTTTAAAAAAACCCAAACTGAAATTTATGTCCAAACACAACTCTAAATTTAAAATACCATTTTTACTTTAAAAACATTTTCACCATTTTTTCGAATTTTACAATTCTTATGTCCAAACGCCTACTAAGGATGTGTATAAATGGGAAGAAATTGTTTGGAAAGAAAAATTTCGAAATATCAAGCGGAAGAGATGTCCTAAATTGCACATCTCGTGACTTTGAATGGGTATAACTCAGGAAATACAAAAACAAATTTTGAAAATTTTCATTTGAAGGTGGATGCCTTCGAGTCTACTTTCCAAAGTATAAAACCATTTGTTATTTGAATATTTCTACAAGAAGTTATAATCAAAATACCAAAGTAAGGCAGGTGGAACCAGGAAAGTTTTGCTAAGGGTTTAAGGCCTTAAATCCCGCCTCGAGGTCTCCACTTATCTTTTTGCATACCTCATATGCCATGGATGAGGGTGACATCGTGTAATCATGGTTTCATACTCATATGAAGGTTTGGAAGTGAATTGGGTCTATATCATAGCAAGGTATTGAAGGAGGGTAAGTTGGAAAACAAGAAATAGAGAAAGGATGCAATTGGGGGGGGGGGGGGGCTCATCTGAACTCATGCGCGCACGGGTTTGAACGAGCCAATACCCCTAGCCATTTTTGAAAATAGTGAAGTAAGGCCCCAGCGCGCGAACTTGAATGAGGGACCGTCCATGTCCGCGCGATGCACAAGGATGTACGAGCTAGGCCTGAAGCCTTTTTAAAGGGCATTTCGGTACCTCATTTCTCCCACTCCTCTTTGTTGATTCTTAGAGCTCCTCTCCACTCTCTCAAGACCCCCAACTCCTCCATCTTCTAGGTGAGTAATCCCCACTAGTTTTGTATTTCATTCCATCAATTTCACACTAAAACTAACTCAATCCACTGTGAAATCATTGGATTTTCAAGGTATCTTCCCAAGAGCTCAAGTGAGGACTTTGCAAGATTTACTCCCAATAGGTAATTCCATCTCCTTGGACTTGCATGCATGACTTAATAATGAATATATGAGTAGGAATTTAGAGGTAGAATTTATAGGAAGGTGATTGGAAGCCTTATGTTCACCCATTGGAATTTTTAGAATTTGTAGAGAATGAAAAGTAATTCGTTTGATGAATTGGTTGGTTGGGTGTGAATAGTAAGACACGAATGTATTGTTGGAAGTCCTAAACTATCTAAGTCTGTTTCTAGTATGAATTGGTGGGTCAACGAGTGGGTATTGAATGAAGAAATATCATTGATGAAGGTCGTAGAGAAATGCACACACTAGATGCTTGACATAATGCCTAAGTGAGCAAAATGTAAGCATCCTTACTAATATTGATACAATTATATTGCATTGTTGTAGATTGAAGTTTTTTGGTGTGGTGGACCATCGTAGTATCATTAAGGGGAGAATTCGAGGTATGTTTGGCTAAGCTTCTTCCCATAAAATCGATTTCTATGAAATCCTCCATGATCTTTTAAGTATGATTTATTTATGATTCCATGCCTTAGCTTCCAAATTGCTAGAATATAATTTTGGGTGACAAGCAATTATATGCTACCCATGTGTTCCTTCCCAAGTCATGACTTTTATGCCATGAAACTACATAATTGAAATGCTTAAAAATATTGAATTACCAAATGCTCATGAAGCTATACACATTCCTTATTTTCTATTGCCATGCTCTTTTCTTTCAAAATTTTCCAACGTCTTTAGTTTTCAAATGCACATGAATATGAAGTTGTGTCCTTCCAATGATATAAATATGTCTCTATGATTTTCAATGACTCAATGCATATGTTATAAATTGAAGGAAAGCATCTGATATGTGGCCATTGTACCGAGAACGAAGAGTATCATGTATGGCCAAGAGTGCCAATGAAATGAAAGATTTTATGAAAGGTTATGAGATGAATATATTTCTTTTTATATTGAAATGTTTTTGGGAGTATCGTTAGGTCACCAAAGAAGGGTGGGTTGTAGAGGCCTAAGCCTAAAACTACATGTATCGGTGTAGGGGATTATTGGGGGACAAATCTCCTTTGCACTATGATTAGATTATTCCCCTTGACTGGGATGAATTGATTGCTAGGAAACACCATGTCAACCCACAAGGAATTGTGGTGAGACGGCCTAGTCGATCGGGCAGAGACCGGACGCCATGCTGCACACATGGTAGTTTCGCATTACTATGTCAACCCACATACATTTAGGTGAGACGGCATAGTAGATCGGGCTGAGATCGGACTCTATGCCATGTGGATAGTGGTGTGTCGATAGCTAATGATCTCCCAATAAAAAATGTTAATGCTTATTTGAAGATTGTTTATGTTTAACTTGGCATTTCAAATACTATTGGTTTTCTTACTGCTTCCATGTTTCTCTCTTCTTATGTTGGCATTCCATTCCTTGTGAGGGTACTTAGCTTTACATACTAGTACTATTTCATATGTACTAACGTCCCTTTTGTCGGGGATGCTGCATCTTTAATGGATACATATGGTACCTCAATAGGCGGCATTGATCCTTGATAGCAACGTACCCTCAACCCATTGGGTACTGGTGAGCCCTATTCTACATTGGGGCCCATATATTGCTTTGATTCCTTGTACATTGCTTTTGAGGTATAGCCGAGGCCTGGTCACCGGCACTTTCATACTACTTTCATGTTATTTAGAGACTCTGTAGACAAACTGTGGGTCGTCTTTTGAATGAAAAAAAAGCTAAAAATGATAATTTTTTTCAGATACTTCCACTTTTAAACTATGGACTTGTATTATTTTGTTATATAACAAAGAAAGCCCCCCTTTAATGAATGAAAATTAATGTTGTGTATTCATATCTTCTTGATTGATCATTACATCTTATTTCTTTGTGAATTATTCATTGTCAAGGTTGGTTTCTAGTAACTAGGTAGGCTTGCTTGATCGGGTTACCTCGGTTGAGCGTCGGTCCTACTCCCCAAGGTCGGGGCGTGACAAGCTTGGTATCAGAGCCTAAACTTTTATAAAGTGTCCTAGGATGTCTCTGAGCCATGTCGAGTAGTGTCCTTCTTATCGGTGTGAAGTCGACCACATCTATAAGTAGGACTCTACTTGGGCATTTAGTAATTTCACCCTTCTTTGATACTCTAGATCGTGCGATAGAGTTTGATTATAAGACAATCCTTTTAACTCTTGTGTTGTTCTAATTTTTAGTACATGATGTCGCACCCTAACCTTGGGAGATGCAACCAGCACATGATGCCAAGGGCATGTGCGAACCGATGTCCATACTTAGATCCTACACCATAAAATCTGGGCCAACAAGGCCACCAAGTATAATGTCAAAACTTAGAAGACTCGTAATAGGCTGTCGATGAACTTTAACATTGAATAGATACACAAATGTACATCTAATACTAACAGAGTCTTAACAATATTTACATACACCCGACATAGTCTGCAAGAGTTTAAGAGTATCATGACACACAACTTGGTCCGTAAAGGGCCCCACCATACCCAAAATAACTGGAACATACATTTCAGTACCTATCGACTTCTGAACAGCTACTCCGGAGAAATGGAGCACGACAACCAACAGCTAGAATATACACCCTACTATGGAGGGATGTCACCGGGTCTATCTGCACCTGTGGGCATGAGCACAGCGCCTGAAAGAAAAGGGCGTCAGTACGAAAAATGTACTGAGAATATAAGACTAAGAAGGTATGTCAATTAATGATACAATATAATAGACATGAATGCATGACTTCAACCTGGATACTGAAGACAAACCACCTGAGGCATAAACTAACATTTAAAAGTATTCAAGCTTTATAAAAGGTTAAGCCACTCATTGAGACTATGCATCAAATATAATATACTATAAGATTACTTAAGCACTCTCTGGGCATATCATTTCATATCGTACTCGGACTCGTAGAGGAATCAGTAAAGTTTTATTCTTTCATCACATCATAATCGATCTCAAGAGGTCTTGGTCGTACCCGGCCACACTAGGGCTTGCTAGTATTTCATAGCTCATTATTTTGTAACCGGCCTCACTGAGAACTCGGTCGTACCCAGCCATGCAAGGGCTCGATCATACCCAACCACGCAAGGGCTCGGTCGTACCCAACCACACAAGGGGCTCGGTAATATTTCACATTTCATCTCTTCATATGCAACTAGTTAGTGGTTGCACAATTGGTGCCATACCCTGCCATCTATAGAGTATCTAGATAAAGTTAGATATATATATATATATATATATATATATATATTAAAAGTGCAATGCAAACCCTTTTTTCAAGAGATGCTAAGTCTAAATTCATGATGAATCATATTTTTCGACCTCACGATACTAACTGGGAACACCTCAGACTTAAAAGGAAGGCTACCATCTAGGATGTACAAGAACAGTAACAACGTTATTTGGTATGGCTTAGATCAAACCAATCTTACGAAACATGAACCTTTTAGAGTGGGAGACGATTATACTTTATCATGCCAAGAAAGAAGATTGTCTTACATACCTTGTTGCAGACCTAGCTACGCTTTCATAGTTCCTACAGTTCTATGGTGGTTAACTCCACCTCCAACGAACCTCCCAAAATCAATGTAACAAGACAATAGATAATGCATTGACGGTTCCAAGTCTCTTTATGCTAGTTCCTACAAAAATTCGCCTCTGATTCAGCCTTAGATTGTGTAGGGGGTCCTAAAAGGGGTTTGAGAGCATTTTGGGTGAGCTAAAGTGGGTTATATCTCCTAGAATGAAAGAGAATAGGGATGCACTGCCTTTTATACTATACTGAATCTTGGAAATTTCGTCGTCATCATATGCAAAACGTGTCGCCTCGCACCAGCCATTGCACCCTGTGGAACAAATAAAATTGCCTCTCTGCCAAGTAACGTGCCTTCAGATGATTGTTGATGCCAAAACCTTGTTAATCCTTAACTTCATATATGCGGGAGAATAATGTGGGGTGTAACATAATCTCCCCCTTCGGAACATTCTTCCTCGAATGTTGATTTATGGTCATATCTTGCGAACTTCTCTAGTTATCTTAGTTTGTGCCTGTTGCAGTGACTTCGACGTTGCCTCCCATGGTATGGAACATGTGAGGGTACCTAGATTTCATATCTTCTTTAGCTTCCCATGTCATCTCTTCTACCTTATTGTTCCTCCAAAGAACTTTAACTGAAGCTACCTTTTTGGTTCGCAGCTTACGAACACGAGGATCTAGGATAGCCACCGAAATTTCTTCGTAAGATAAGTCCTCTATGACTTGAATATCTTCAATAGGGGTAACTTGGGAGGAGTACCCCAAGCACTTGCGGAGCATGGATACATGGAATATCAGATGCACTATTCCCAATTCCATGGGAAATTCAAGCTTATAAGCTACTTGACCGGTTCTCTGAATAATTCCATATGGTCTGATATATCAGGGGTTGAGCTTTCCTTTCTTATCAAAATACATTATGCCTTTCAGAGTCGACACCTTCAAGAATACCCAGTCTCCCAAAGCAAACTCCAAATCTCGTTGTCGGTTATTCGAGTAAGATTTCTTCCTGCTTTGGGTGGCCAAGAATTGACTTCGAATCATTTTCACCTTTTCTACAGCATGTTGAACCAATTCAGGACCCAATAACTTTGTATCACCCACTTCGAACTAGCCGATAGGAGATCTGTACTTCCGTTCATATAGGGCCTCATACGGTGCCATCCGAATGCTAGCATGATAGCTATTATTATAGGCTGAGTGGTAGATGATCCTCCCAACTTCCTTTGAAGTCCAAAATGTAGGCTCATAACATGTCCTCGAGTGTCTGAATAGTGCGTTCAGCCTGACCGTCTATTTGTGGATGGAAGGTTGTGCTAAGGTTGATCCTCGTGCCCAATCCTTTTTGAAGTGATCTCCAGAAGGCCATAAACTGGGCACCCTCCATTTGATATAAAAGATATTGGAATCCCATGAAGTCAAACTACCTCTTTAATGTATAACTTAGCATAATCTTCAGCCGAGAAGGTAGTCTTAACTGGTAATAAGTAACCTGGCCTGGCGATTCGATCCATGATAACCCATATGGAATCAAACCTTCAGTGTGAATGTGGTAATCCGGCAACAAAATCCATGTTGATCATCTCCCATTTCCAGGTTGGAATTTCTATATTCTGGAGTAGTGCTCCGGCTTTCTGGTGTTCAACCTTAACTTGTTGGAAATTTGAACACCGAGCGACGTATTCAGCAACTCTCCTCTTCATGTTGTCCCACCAGTACAACTGCCGAAGATCATGATGCATCTTTATTGACCCCGGATGAATAGAATATCGAGACTTATGAATTTCCACCATGGTCTGCTCTCAGAGTCCCCCGACATAGGGCACACACAACCGGTCCTGGTATCTAAGGACTACATCCTCGGATAACTCGAACACTTGATTCTTTTGAAAGGGAGTGGTTCCTCCTACCTTCACCAAGGCTGGATCATCACATTATCGTGCCTTTACATCTGCCACTAACGAGGATTTGGCATCGTTTCAAACTGTGGCCCTTCTGTTACCGGTATCGAGCAATCGTATGCTTAGGTTAGCCAACTGGTACAAGTATTTGGTCATCTAAACCTTATGTATTTTCACATACTACCCATGGATTTCTGACTTAATGCATCAGCCACAACATTTTCCTTCCCGGGGTGGTACAGAATATTTGTTACACCCTGCAGTATTATGTCGATATTACACCTTACAGTATTACGTTGATGTAACACCCTGTAGTATTACGTCGATGTAGTACCCCCACAGTATTACGTTGATGTTACGCCGCGTAGTATTACATCAATATTGTATCATGTAGTATTACGTCGATGTTATACCCCGTAGTAAAATGGGGATTAATTATAATATTACATCAAGATAGCATGTTGGATAATAGTGGAGATAAAAGAATTAATTAAAGTTATATTTAGATAATTGGTGAGGGGACAATATATCCACATGTCACTATGAGGGTAACAAAGTGACTATGCATTTAATGGGTAGTAAGTGGCATATTTGAAAGGATAAGAGCTTAGCTTGCTAGGTGGACCCCATGGTCCATAATCATATGTCATCATTTGAGAGCTCACTTCTCTCTTATTTTGTAAATATATGCAACAATATCTTGAATTAATTAGACAAGAGTTCCATATGAAAAGTTGGCTGCAACTACACGTAGAAAGCAATGAAGGATTTTTCTCCTCTTTCTCTTTTAGAAACCCTTGATGTGCGGCATCTAAGTACTTAATAGCAACAATAATTCCTTCATTTTATAGCAGCAATGTGCTATACAAATATAGAAGTAGTGTTGATTCTCCCTTTTGAGATCTAGTAACAACGTTTCTTTCCAATATAGACTACTTTAGCTAAACAATTGTGTTTCTCAAGAATGGTAGCAGCAACGTTTGTTTTCTTGAAGTGAATCGAAGGGTACTTCATTGCTAAGTAATGTTACGGAAGGTTCGAAAGAGGGCAACCAAGGTTAAGCATATAATGGGTAGGATTGGTTATTGATGTTGTTCTTTGGTGCGGTTTCGAATTTGGGAAAGTGAGGAAATATAGGGGAAGTGCTGCCCAATTCTCCGCTGAAGTACCACGGGCAGTATATATTAAGTCGTTATCTATAAAGGTATGTTAAGGCTATCTCTTCTTTCCTTTTGCCATGGTCCATATGATACAAACGCACAACTTTCATAAATGCCTCTATTCATAGAAGTATTAGGGGTGCCTATGTTCTTGATTTCCCATGTGTCCTATTATTATATCGTCTGTTCATCGGTCTCAAAAAAATATGTAAGTTGATAAAGTTTATCCGACGGTATATTGATCTTATGACATTCCGAGAGATCTTATTGACTTACTTCATTATGCATTGCATTCATTTATACATGTACATTGACTCATGACCAGATGACGTTATATACGTGCATATTATATGTATATGGGGTATGGGAAAAAGTTACGGTATTTTATACACACCACCACCTGATCAGTTGGTATACATTGATGATTTCGCCCATAGAGGCTGAGATGATATGATGGGATGCCCTCAGAGGCTTGATGATGTTATGTACGCATATAACTATGCATGATATGACATTTATACACATATGCATGGCATTATAAATGTTCTATGATTCATAGAGCTATTCAGACTTACAGGTCGAGTCCTTTACTCCATGTTTCTTTAATGTCTTTTATATACTGCTTTTCATGCCTTACATACTCGGTACTTAATTGTACTGGTGTCCCTTTTACCTGGGAACACTACATTTTATGTCCGCAGGTCTCGATTGACAGGTTGACAGTCCTCCTAGTAGGCTATCAGTTCAGCGGAAGATGTTGGTGCACTCCACTTGCTCCGGAGTTGCCTTTTTGGTCAGTATGCTTTGGACATATAGAGATTGGTATGGCAGGGCCATAAGCCGACCTTTATAATGCTTATGTACTCTTAGAGGTTTGTAGACATATGTCATGTATATGAAAGATTGTATGGCCTTGTCGGCCAATGTTTTAAGTGTACAAATGACCATTTCGGCCTTATAGGTCATATGGCATATGTATAAGTCGGTATATCATGTTGGGTCATCCTGTGTCGACTATTCCCTCATATTTTATTCTAGTTATCGCATGAAGACCTTTCCGGCTCATTTACTTATGATAGTATGATACGAAAGATATGTTACGTCTGTACTCGGTTGAGTAAGGCACCGGGTACCCGTCGCGGCCCTTCGGTTTGGGTTGTGACAAAAGTGGCATCAGAGCAGTTCTATCCTAGGGAGTCTACAAGTTGTGTCTAGTAGAGTCTTATTATGGGTGTGTTGTGCACCACACTTATATGCAGGAGGCTACAGGGCATTTAGGACTGTCACTCTTTCTTCTTACTCTATATCGTGTGGTAGAGCTCAGTTATAAGAATTCAAACTCCTAACTTCTATTTTATTCGTAATACAATGATACCAACATCCAGAAAGATAAACCGGTAAGAGATGTAGATGTGGAAGAGTTGAGTCAGAGGAACTCGATTTTGCATCATGCTTATAATGAGTAAATATGAGGTCTTCAGCAGATCATATGTGTACTAAGACGTGTAAGCTTCTTGATAAGGAGACCTAAGGCGTGAATATCTATCCACCCATATGGTAAGCAACAACGAGAGAATTAGAAGGTAGATACAAGTTTCAACAAGTAAAAGAATCAAGGTAAATAAGGGTACGAGGTACCCGGTTAATAAAAATTATCAGTATTTACAATTCAGGCAGAGAAATATAAGCACTTTGAGTTACTTTCAACTGTAACAGAGGTATGCACAATTGGCCACACCCATCTCAGTTATGCTCTATGGGAGCCAATGGATATAGTTTAAGAGAAGGACGGATCAAGATCTAGCTGGGGTTAGAGTAACCCAAAATGGTGGATGTATTGTTAGCGTTAGCAGACATTTCCGAAAGATATTGCAAACGTGGTAATAATTCTCCTTGTGAGACACCCAGATGGTGCACTCTAGAATAGTACAGCTAGATATGAATACTAGAATATTCAAAAAATTACAAAGATAGGCACTGGAATCCTAGAAGGGATAAATATTTACCTTAGTATGGCTCCCATCCCTGGTAAAGAGAGAATGTTAGGTGACCCAAAGAGCCAGTGGATGGAGTAAGGGGAGCTAAAAGCAAAAGAATATTTTGTTAAAGTTTTCAGAATAAAGTGATAGACAGAAATATTAGCAGGAGAATAAGAAGAGAGTAAATGATAAAAGCATGATGTGATAAGTGAGTGATAACGGCAAATCAAAATATGACAGGATGACAGAGTCTATAATCAAGTGAAGGGAAAGACAAGAGGAGACATGCCTTAAATCAATAAAAGGGTATAAGCCATGAAGTCATATCCTTATTTCGAGAAATAAGTTGGTGATTCCAACATGATTACCAAAAGGAAATGTTAGACCCCGGAGTAATAGAAATCAGTATGGGCTGGTGAACAAGATAAACTAAACATGAATTAGGGACCAAATGATTTGATAATAGTCGGCATCGTGAGAATTTCAGAGATCATATTTCGACGATAATAAAACGGACAACAGAAGAATAACCTTTAAAGGTCATTCAGGAAGACGTTTCCCTAGAACAAATAATGTGAGCTTAAGGGACTATGTGTGCCAGTTACAATAGGTGTCACCCTCGTGAGAAAGAAATTTCGTTATCTTTGGTACAGAAGGATTACCGCAAGGCGAGTAAGAGTCAGTAAAGATGTGAAAAGACGTCAAAGATGAAGAGAGGGGGAAAGATGGTCTGATATGGTATTAAGTAGGAGTTATATGGTTAAGGGAACTATGGAATAGTAAAGTAAGAATGCGATAAAAATGAGAAATGGATGAGATTGTGTCAAGCCCCGACCTTAGGGAGCGCGACCGGCGCTCAACCGAGATACCCCCGCTTAAGCAAGCCTGTTAGATGCCTTCTACCAACCTTTTCCATTAACAATATAAGAACCAGTACAGGTGATAGACATGAGAAGAGTCAAGTGTTCCATAATATTTTCCACTACTAAAGGATATTTATTTATGATTTCCAAAATATAGCAAGTTTACTGATAGGATAAAAATATGTTCGCCCAAATACCAACACTTACTAGTTTAATTCCCAACATCATATACCACCCACAACCTGTCCGCGGAGCCTCTAAGTACAATAGAAGAGTAGTATGGATGTGTCAGCGACACGACCCCGGATATACCTTAAAATGTAGCGTACAACGTCAAATGACATGAATCCCGAAACAGAGTAGGGCTCACCAAAATCTGCTGAATAGAGATTAACTGCTAACGAGGATCAAAACCACCTGCTGACGAATCACTTGCATCCATTGAAGATGCAGCGCCCCCGGCAAAAAGGACGTTATTACATATAGAATAGTACTAGTATGTAAATCTAAATATCCACTTTCAAAATAGTATACCTGTCATGCCCCGACCTCGGGGAGTGCAACCGGCGCTCAACAGAGTTACCTCGGTCGAGCAAGCCTGCACAGTGCCATCTACCCAACTCACCCATAAATAAAGACAAGAATACATTTCATTAACAAGTCATTAAGAAGTAATGTGAACAAAACCGGTTCATTTTCATTAGTTATGTCATTAACAAATCTTCAAAGCAGTTAGTTGTACAATCATAGTTACAGTGGAACAAATGATACCATTACAACATTTTTAGTTAACTTTCCCAAAAATAGATACAACCCACACTATATCTACGGAGACTCTAACAGGAGCAAAAGAGTGCTATGAACTGGCCAGCAACAAAGCTCCGGCTATACCTCAAAATGCTATGTACAAAGGATAGAAGATACATGACCCTGAAATGAAGTGGGGCTCACCAAATCAGCTGAGGAGAGGGTGTGTTGCTATCACTGATCAATACCACCTATTATGGAACCACCTGCATCCATTAAAGATGCAGCGCCCCCAGAAAAAGGAACGTTGGTACATATGGAATAGTACTAGTATGTAAAACTAATCACCCTCTCAATAGAACGAGCAACAGTAAACGGAGAATAAAATATGATATCAATAAGGGACTCAAACGGTATCAAAGTGCCACATTAGGGGAAACGTAAATTTCAAGTAGGTTTCGGTAATTTAAGTTGGGAGATCTTTAGCACCGATATACCACCGTATTTTAGCACGGAGTCCGATCTTATACCGACCTTCTAAGCCGTCTCACCCCGAGACATACACTCACAATACCACCATGTGTGCGGCATAGCATCCGATCTCAGCCCGATCGGCTAAGCCGTCTCACCACAATGTCGTGTGGGTCGAAATTACATCACATCTAGCTAGTAATAATCTCATCCCATTTAAGGGAAAAATATATCAACACACCAATATCATCCCATATAAGGGGAAACAGTCTTATCACATTAACACGGGGATTTACCCCCCAATCACTCCTACACCGGCACGTGTAGTTTCGGGGTTAGGTTGTTCCGGCCTACCCTTCCTCGGTGGCTAATCAATACTCCCAAGGCATTTGTTATTAAAAGTATTTACCTCTCAATTCATATTCTTTTACATATCATTCATTTTATAGACATCATTAGCCATAACACAATATCATTCTTGGCACATTGGTCGTACTTCATAATTCAGCTCACTATTCCATTTTCAATCATTATCATGAATAGTCAACAACAAGGCCTTTCAAATTAAGACCTTAATCACATACTTGAGCAAATTAGGGTCTTAGGCACATATGACTTCTTACACAATTGACATGGTAGCTTTCATAAGAATTCACGCTTTCAAATCATAACATAGTAACATACAGCCCATACTTAAACCATATCCTCAAACATTAACTTAACATAGCAAGAATCTTTGGAATGCATATTGAACACATAATTATTTCGACACAAGGCTTATTTGACAATAATTCAATTTATAAAGGGCATCACGAGACTTACTAGGACATTGTGGGGTTCAATTCTAAGAGAAGGGTTTAGCTAACATACCTTGCCTCGAGCCTTTTTAAATTACTACAATGTTTCAGAATTCTTAGCTTCTTGATCTATTTGGAAATATAGCAAAATTGAACACAAATTAGGAGAGAGTTTATGGTTCCAACTCATTTGACCATTTTATCAAACACTAGGTGGGTATTATGATTTCAAGGTCCTCCCATGGTGGATTCTTTCACCCCACTACCCAAAGTCTACCCAATTTAGCTCAACATTCTTCCCCCAACCCTTGATAGTAAATGCATGTAAAAATAAACAACTCTCATACCCAAGAATTGCCTTACTAATTACCTATTATCAATTAGAATCACGAAATTGAGGGCTATGGAGTAGAAACTTACCTCTAGGATGAAGACCTAGTGATTTCTTCTTACAATTTCTTTAACTTTGAGCAAGAATTGATGGATGATGGGCTTAGGAACTCCCCCCCCCCACCCACTCCTTGGCACTCCCTCTCTCTAGAATGTATGTTTTTGCTTCAGAAGTGGTCTATTACTCTAATATGTCGAAATAGGGTCGGGTAAAGAAATTAGAAAAAAGGAGCCCCGTCACAAATCTGCGGTCGCATATGTGACCGCATAATGCTTCTGTGGTATGTGAAATGGGCTGCAAAATAGCCCTCGGAACTGGGCACTCCTGCCTGACTCTGCGACCATTATGCGGTTCGCAGACCTATTCTACGGTCGCATAATGCGCCGCAGAACCTCCTTCCAGAAAAATCTCATGCTGAGTCTGATTATTGGACCCAGATAATTATAAAAATCGTGATTGAAAACATTGCAGAATCACTCTTAATATCAGAGGTACAAGAGAGATAGTACATCAGCCATATTCTATAACGGCTCTACGATAAAGCCAGTTAGAAGAGTACCAGCCTCATAGGAAGTCAGTATGAAGCTTCCATCTTATTGTGTATGCACCAGAAGTGCAAGTATTATAGTAGAGCTTCAAGTTGTGGATGTGAATTATATCTATGTGGAAGGGAGGTTATGAAAGAGATAGAAGATACGATGCGAGATTTTATGGTAAGGAAGGTAAAGGTGAAGAAGGTACGAGATACTCACGTGCAGAAGGTTGTGAATAGTCCATACTTAAGATAGAGGGCTAGAAGTACTGGGATTCAGTATCCAGAAATGATAGCGGTATCGTCAGTGGCATATCTACTAGCCTATGGTTTCCAGTTACCGAAAGTTCTAGTTAAGAGAGTAAAGAAGAGTTAGAGACGATGTGATGTCTCTCTTGAGGTTCTAGAATAACATAAGAAAATCAATGGTGCAAGCAAGTTAAAGGAAGGTTGTGAGTAATATAAATAGATATGTGTAGGTCGCAAGCTAAAGTGTGGTAGTAGAATGAAAGTGAAATTGTGATAAACGATAAGAGAATGACGTTTAGGCCTTCCATTGAGTAATGATTCATAGAGAAGGGATTTCATGAATTGCGCGGGATTAGAATATGGGATAAGATGAACCACGTTGGGATACCATCAAATACGATTATTGAAGTATAGTATCACCCCTAGGTGGATTAGGCAAGTCACTTCAGATGTTCCTCGATGAGACGTAAGCCCTAGTGACAATGTGATACGTAAGAGGTTTCAAGTTATCATTGGTAGATTATAGATAAACATTGAGGTGAATCACCAATAGAATTAGCTTGTCATTCTTAAGATGAACAGTAATGAGGAAGCATTAAAGGACTTAGATTTATACATGTAGGATAAGAAGCGAAAGAGTAACCTGGAGTTGGGTAGCAGACTTCGATAATAATAAAATCAAAGTAAGAGTTATGGTATAGTATGACCTACCTAGATGTAGTAAAGCCATAAGGATAGATAACCGAGTCTATGAAACAAAATATAGCAATAGTTCGACAAAGTACCGAGCGGACAACTTTAGTATACCTACAGATACCCAGAAGGACAACTTGTCATAGTACTGCATATGTTCACAAGTGAGGCCTAGAGATTGGCTAAAAGCTGGAGGAAAAATGAGGGAAGATAGCATAGTCATAGATACAAGGACAAAGTCGTACAGGCTGCATGACAGAAGGTAGAAACAGTTACGAGATTGGAAGAATTTTGACCACATGTAGTGGTGTAAGAAAGAGGCCTAAAGGGGGGAATACTCTGGCCTTTGGATTAATTCATAGATTAGTTGCCTAAGTAACAAGGACAATATTAAAGTATTTGTAAAGGTTGTAGGTTATGAGACTGATAAGCGCATCATCAATATTCGAGGACGAATGTTCCAAAGGGGGAAATGATGTTATACCCCACAGTATTACGTCAATGTTACACCCCGTAGTATTACGTCGATGTAACACCCCGCAATATTACGTCGATGTTGCACCTCGTAGTATTACGTCGATATAACACCTCACAGTATTACGTCGATGTTGCACCCTGCAGTATTATGTCAATGTTATGCCCCGTAATATTACGTTAATGTTACACCCTGTAGTATTATGTCGATGTTATACCCTGTAGTAAAAGGGGGATTAATTATAATCCAGCAAGATAGCATGTTGGATAATAGTGAAGATAAAAGAATTATTTAAAGCTATATTTGGATAATTGGTGACGGGACAACATCTCCACATGTCACTATGAGGGAAAGTAACAAAGTGACTATTCATTTAATGGGTAGTAAGTGGCATATCTGAAAGGATAAGAGCTTATCTTGCTAGGTGGACCCCATGGTCCATAATCATATGGCATCATTTGAGAGCTCACTTCTCTCTTATTTTGTAAATATATGCAGCAATATCTTGAATTAATTAGACAAGTGTTAATATGAAAAGTTGGCTGCAACTACACGTAGAAATCAATGAAGGATTTTTCTCCTCTTTCTCTTTTAGTAACCCTTGATGTGCAGCATCTAAGTACTTAATAGCAACAATAATTCCTTCCCTTTATAGCAGCAACGTGCTATAAAAATATAGCAGTAGTGTTGATTCTCCCTTTTGAGATCTAGTAATAACGTTTCTTTCCAATATAGACTACTTTAGCTAAACAATTGTGTTTCTCAAGAAAGGTAGCAGCAATGTTTGTTTTCTTTAATTGAATCGAAAGGTACTTCATTTCTAAGTAATGTTACAGAAGGGTTGAAAGAGGGTAACCAAGGTTAAGCATATAATGGATAAGATTGGTTGTTGATGTTGTTGTTTGGTGTGGTTTCGAATTTGGGAAAGTGAGGAAATATAGGGGAAGTTCTAACCAATTCTACGTTGAAGTACCACGGGCGGTATATATTAAGTCGTTATCCACAAAGGTATTTTAAGGCTATCCCTTCTTTCCTTTTGGCATGGTCCATATGACACAAATGAAACGAGCAAACGCACAACTTTCATAAATGTCTCTACTCATAGAAGTATTATGGGTTTCTATGTTCTTGATTCCCCATGTGTCCTATTATTATATCGTTTGTTCATGGGTCTCAGAAAAATACGTAAGTTGATAAAGTTTATCCGAAGGTATATTGATCTTATGACATTCTGAGAGATCTTATTGACTTACTTCATTATGCATTGCATTCATTTATACATGTGCATTGACTCATGACCAGATAGTGTTATATACACGCATATTATATGTATATGGGGTATGGGAAAAGGTTACGGAGTTATACACGTACCACCACCTGACCAGATGGTATACGTTGATGATTTCGCCCATAGAGGCTGAGATGATATGATGGGATGCCTTCAGAGGATTGATGATGTTATGCCCTATGCATGATATGACATTTATACGAATATGCATGACATTATAAATGTTTCATGATTCATAGAGCTATTTATACTTACAGGTTGAGTCCTTTACTCCATGTTTCTTTAATGTACTTTATATACTGCTCTTCATGCCTTACATACACGGTACTTTAATTGTGTTGACATCCCTTTTACCTGGGAACGCTGCGTTTTATGCCTGCAGGTCCCGATAGACTGATTGAAAGTCCTCCTAATAGGCTATCAGCTCAACGGAAGATGTTGGTGCACTCCACTTGCTCCGAAGTTGCCTATTTGGTCAGTATGCTTTGGACATATAGTGATTGGTATGGAGGGGCCATAAGCCAACCTTTATAATGTTTATGTACTCTTAGTGGCTTGTAAACAGATGTCATGTATATGAAAGATTGTATGGCCTTGTCGGCTAATGTTGAGTGTACAAATGACAATTTAGGCCTTATAGCCTCGTATGTCTTATGTATAAGTCGGTATATCATGTTGGGTCGTCCTGTGTCGAGTATTCCCTCATGTTTTATTCTAGTTATCTCATGACGGCCTTTCTGGCTCATTTACCTATGATAGTATGATACAAAAGATACGTTACGTTGGTACTCAGTTAAGTAAGGTACCGGATGCCCGTCACTGCCTCAATCTTGTGTGTATCAACCCAGATACCCTCACCTGAAATAATATGTCCAAGGAAAGCTACATAATTCAACTAAAATTCACAGTTTGAGATATTTGCGTACAACTTCCTTTCTTCTAGAACTCTAAGCATAGTACGCAAATGATCTGCATGCTCAGCCTCTGAACGGGAATAAACCAAAATATCATCTATAAATACAATCACGAACAGATCTAGAAAGGGTCTGAACACAAGGTTCATCAAATCCATGAATACTGCTGGGGCATTGGTCAAACCGAATGACATAACACAAAAATCAAAGTGCCCGTATATGGTCCCAAATGTTGTCTTCGGAATATCTTTCTCTTTAACCCTTACCTGATGATACCCCGACCTCAAGTCTATCTTTGAGAAACATCTGGCACTCTGCAACTGATCAAATAAATTATTAATCCTCGAGAGCGGGTACTTATTCTTGATCATCACCTTATTCAACTGTCTGTAATCAATACACATCCGCAAGGAACCATCTTTCTTTCTTACAAATAACACAGGTGCTCCCCACGGTGATGTACTGGGTCTGATAAAGCCTTTTTCAAGAAAATCCCTCAGTTGTTCTTTCAACTCTCTCAGCTCTGCAGGTGCCATTCTATAAGGAGGAATAGATATCGGCTGAATATCTAGTAATATGTCAATAGAAAACTCAATCTCCCGCTCTAGCAGAAGGCCTGGAAGCTCATCGGAAAACTCATTAACCACCGGGATAGACTGAAGGGTCGGTGACTCTGCTTTCACATCTTGTACCCAAACTAAGTGATAAATATATCCCTTTATGATCATCTTCCTTGCCTTGAGATAGGAAATAAACCTACCTCTCGACGATGCAATATTACCTTTCCACTCCAGAACTGGCTCCCCTAGAAACTGGAACTGAACCATCTTTGATCTACAATCAACGTTAACATAACAAGAAGCCAACCAATCCATACTCATTATAACATCAAATTCTACCATATCTAACTCAATCAGGTCTACTACTATAGAACGACTATGAACTACTACTATACAATCTCTATATACCCGTCTAGCTATCACTGGATCCCCAACAGGTGTAGACACCTCAAAAGGTTCAATCAACTCAAGTTCTATCCCAAACCTACTAGCAACCAACGGAGTGACGTACGATAAGGTGGAACCTAGATCAATAAATGCATATACATCATATGAGGAGACTGATAATATAACTGTAACAACATCAGGTGATGACTCTTGATCCTGCCGACCCACTAATGCATAAATGCGGTTCTGAGGACCGCTCGAGCTAGATGCTCCATTTCTGCCTCTACCATAACCGGCTGGTGCCTGTGAACCTTGCCTAGGGGGCCATACTGATGATGACGAACCAGCTACAAATCTTGATGGCTGAATTATACCTGCACCACCTCTCATCGGACAATCTCTCATAACATGGTCTGGATAACCATAAGTATAACAAACACCCAACCCCACAAGGCACTGCCCGACATGTTGCTTACTACACTGAGCACATCATGGCAAGGGCGGCCTCATCAGACTTGACTCACTCCTATACTAAGAACTAGAGGCCCTGGAACTCTGACTGGGCCCTGAATATGTGGAACGATCAAATCTCCTACCGGAAAACTGAGGGTGTGACCTTCATTACCCTCAAAGTCCTCTGCATCCTATCAATAAATACTTGAGGGTCCTCGTTTGGATCTGTTCCAGTGAATAACAGAGGGTCCAAATTAATAAAATCATGAACCCTCGCACTGATGGCCCTATTTACCTTACCAATACCTATTTCCTAGCACTGAGCATGTGTGGCCACTAATTGAGTCAATAGCTATATAGCTAGATAGCATCTCTCATCTCCTGACCCGGTGCATCTAGTTGAGGAGCTGGGGGTACTGGGGCGGGCGTTGGAGATGGTGCCACTCGTATCTCCTCTGGAGAGGGTAGGGTATGTAAAGTGAGAGATTGAGTCTCACTATGAGACTTTCCCCGAGCCCTGGTAACTCGTGGCGCTCGACTTGTAGTCTCATCAGTCACGGACTTGCCCTTCTGGGCAGCTGTAGCCTTCTTAGGCATCGCTGAAAACATAACATATTATTAGAAAAATGAATCCTTATATCACACGATCTAAGATAAGAAGGGAGGATAACATCTTATATGTCCTGCAACCTCATGTTTATAAGTTTGGTGCAAAACACACTCATAAACAAGACTCTACTAGACACGGTCTGTAGACAACCCTAGGATGGAACTGCTCTGATATCACTTTTGTCACGACCCAAACCGATGGGCCATGACGAGTGCCCGAATCCTACCTGTCGAATACCCCTAAACATATGTCTAAGATATAAACATGAATTATGGGTAGGTCATGCATAACATCTGTCAATAAACTGCTAAATCATATGAATAACATGCATGAGAAAACATGCCCAAAAGGCATATATACATATATATATATATATATATATATATATACGGAACATGGTAGGGCGAGCCGACAAGTCCACATATTATCCAACCATATATGACTGTCTACAGACCTCTAATAGAGTGTACAGTTGTATGAAGGACGGAACTGGGACCCGTCATACCCATATATGTATACAAAAGTATCATACCAAAACTCAATAGCAGCTCCGGATCAAATAGAGCACACCAACTCTCGCTGAGCAAGGATCCTAAGAAGGGGGGTCGTCAGTGTCTACCTGCACCTGTGAGTATGAAATGCATGCCCCCATACAATAGGGGGGAATCAAGAACATAGGAAACCCTAGTACTTCTAAGAATAGAGTCATTTGTGAAAGTTGTGTGTTTGCTCGTTTCGTTGTATCATACGGATCATGCCAAAAGGAAAGAAGGGATAGCCTTAACACATATTATAGCAACCTGTCCAATAACAATGCTAAACTCAGCTCATTTCACCTTAATCTACAACAATGACAGTGAAGCTATTGTGAAGTTACGAATGCCTCTCTTATTTATATAACGAAAGTAACTTAATCTATAACAAAACAATGTGCAGCATTTCTCCTGATTTTACTTATCCCTCAAGCCTACCATAGGCGAGACAACAACCCAATACAATCAGCAACTCAAAAACAACCTAACTACAATTCAGGACATTTAATACAACAAAAACCCCTAAATATACCATAACACACCTAATCAACAAGTTATCAAGTAGCCTGAAATTGCAACGACGAGCGACTAGCCCACTACCCTACCACATGTGGAATTTTTCCATGCCCTTTATCCTTCCAAACTCCATAAATTATAAGCACAATAGGCTAACACAGGTGGACTACAAAACAGTCTACTAAAAGTGGAATAAATCAAACTCACAGCTTCCGATCACCGTCTGGTGAGTTCTAACTATTAGGAAATAAATTTATCAACCTTTCTTGATATTTAAAAGCTTAAATACAGAAACTACACATTTTCTTAACTATGAATTACCTTCCAAAACTCAAACTACAAATAAAGGGAGAGGCGGTATAATGATACTTATGTCGTAGGGATCGTTCTAATGTTATCGCTTCTTGATTTCATATTCGGGATGTTAGTTTTCTTTAAAACCCTTGTAGAGAGCTTAAATATAGGTTTATGGGGGTTATTTGTTCGTGTTCTATGAAAAATGAAGAGAAAGATGACTTAAAACTTATATATATCAACTTTTGAAAAGTCAAAGAGGTGCTAGCTTGGCACCCTAGCATTGGCCCTTCTTTAGACACTCATATTTTTTTATCCGAAAGTCATATGAACGAACGGTTAAGAGTATTGAAAACTAAATTCCAAGACATTCAATTTTGTATATAATATGTCCCAAAAATACGTCATATAGCACACAAAATATATTTCTCAAAAAGTTTCATTACAAGGCAAATCCCTAGTCTGTTTTTCCGCAACTTAAATTCGATTTTTTCCAAACTTTATATTTTATATCCAAAAATCATATATAGTAATATTATGACTTTACACTCATTTAAATTATGATTAAAAAGTCTCATATTCATTATACGTCACCTTGGGATGCACATGGTGTAATAGTGGCACGCCCAAAATGGTACATGCTGCATCGGCTACAATGCGGTACCTGAGGCCTCATCTTACTAGGGTCTCCACCATATTGTAATCTCTGTCCTCGGGGATTCGGACTTTGACCAGAATAGGTGACCCTATCACGATGCTGACCTTGGGACTATAATGTCGCTTTAGCCACCAGATAAGGTGTATGTTGCAGAAATGGAGGTCGGAACTCACCTCGAGACTCTCCCATATTGCCTGTAGATCGGGTTCTCTTATGTTGGCCCCAGTCATACTCTCGAGTGACTTGTTGCTCCCTCTTACGATTCTCCAAATTATGTGCATAAACATGAATACAAGAAATATCCATAATCGGATTCAAAGAAGCTGTGGTACATTCATTTATCACATGTGGTCCCAAACCGCCCACAAATCGATGTACTCGGTCACTCATCTCAGCCACAACCGAAGGATCGTACCTGGCCAAGGAGTTATATTGCATGCTATACTCTCAGACACTTATATTACCTTGCTCCAACCGTAAAAACCTATCTTGCCTTGCTCGGTGGAGCTCAACGGGCAAATACTGCAAAAATGACTCAGAAAATTCCCTCCTTGCTGCTGGGGCAAGAGATCCTCTAGACTATTCCCAAGTCTCATACCACGTCACAACAATATCTCTCATTCTATAAGAGGAAAAATCTACGAACTCAGTATCAGTGGCATGCATAGCTCGCAAGGTCCGCTGCATCTGATCTAGAAAATTCTGGGGATCTTCGTTTGGATCTGTTCTGGTAAATATTGGGGGGTCCAAATTAATGAAATCCCGAACTCCCGCGCTGACCGCCCTATCTGAAGTGGTAGGGGACTATCATTGGGCCTGGGAGGCCACTAACCGAGTCAACAACTGTACCACACTCTTCATATCTAAATCTTGGTCATAAGCAACCGGAGGAAGAATGAGAGGTACATTAGCTCCTCTATGTTTTTCTAGGGGTAGTGGTTTGTCCCCTAAAACTGAGTATCAGCCTCATTGTGAGGTCCATGTTGGCCCATAGGGGCAGGTGGAACCTGTCTGGTACCTTCCCCTGCTTCTTCATTTAATCCTTGAACAATTGCCTAGTGCCTTGTGGTAGGAATCGCTATAAACATAAACAAGATGAGGATTTACTTCTGACTTAGTTCTATCGCACGATCTAGATCGGAAAGAAGGGTATTCATCCCAGATATCATGTAGCCTCCTGTTTATAAGTATGGTGCACAACATACCCATAAGTAAAACTCTACTAGATATAGCTTGCAGACTTCCAAAGACAGACTTGCTCTGATACCAAGTTTGTCACACCCTAATCTTGGGTGGTGCGACCTGCACACGATGCCCAAGGGCCCATGTGAAGCGATGTCCACACTTAGATCCTACACCATAAAATCTGGGCCAACAAGGCCACAAAGTATAATATCAAAACTTAGAAGACTCGTAATAGGCTGTGGAAGAACTTTACCATTGAATAGGCACACAAATGTACATCTGATACTAACAAAATCTTAAGAATAGGCACACAAATGTACATCTGATACTAACAAAATCTTAACAATATTTACATACACCTAAATACTAGTCTGTAAGCCTCTAAGAGTATCATGACACACAACTTGGTCGGGACAAGGCCCCACCGTACCCAAAAATGTATGGAACATGCATTTCAGTACCTATCGACTTCTGAACAGCTACTCCGGAGAAGTGGAGCGCGATAACCAATAGCTGGAATGCACACCCTACTATGGATGGACGTCACCGGTCTATCTGCACATGTGGGCGTGAGCACAGCACCGAAAAGAAAAGGGTGTCAGTAAGGAAAATGTACTGAGTATGTAATACTAAGAAGGTATGTAAATTAAACACATAATATAAAAGACATGAATGCATGACCTCAACCTGATACTTAATACAAGCCACCTAGGGCATAAACTGTGGAAACCATAACACTTAAAAGTATGCAAGCTTTATAAAAGGTTAAGCCACACATGGAGACTATGCATAAAATATGATATAATATAATATTACTCAACCACACTCTGGGCATATCATTTCATATCGTACCCGTCCTCGTAGAGGACTCGGTGAAGTTTTATTATTTCATCACATCATACCTGATCTCAGTAGTTCTCGATCGTACCCGGCTACACAAGGGCTCAGTAATATTTCATAGCTCATTATTCTGTACCCCCCTCATTGAGAGCTTGGTTGTACACGGCCATGCAAGGGCTCGGTCGTAACCCCCTCATCTCTTCATACCCAATTGATCAGTGGTTGAAAAATAGGTGTCGTACCCGGCCATCTATAGTGCGGCTCGGTAAAGTAATATATATATATATATATATATATATATATATATATATATACATATATATATACATAAGTGCAATGCAAGACCATTTGTCAAGAGATGTTAAGTCTAAGGATGAATCATATTTTTGACCTCACGATACTAACTGGGAACACCTCAGACTTGAAAGGAATGCTATCGGCTAGGATGTACGAGAACATGAACAACGTTATTGGATAGGGCTTATATCAAACCAATCTTACCACACAGGAACCTTTTAGAGAGGGAGACGCTTATACTGAATCATGCGAAGAAAGAAGGTTATCTTACATACCTTGTTGTAGAACTAGCTACGCTTTCAGAGTTCCTACACTTCTATGGTAGTTAACTCTATCTCCAACGAACCTCCCAAAATTAATGTAACAAGACAATAGATAACGTAGTGACGGTTCCAAGCTTCTTTATGCTAGATCCTATGAGATTCACCTCTGATTCAGCCTTAGATTGTTTGGGGGTTTTAAAAGGGATTTGAAAGCATTTTGAGTGAGCTAAAGTGGGTGATATCTCCTAGAATGAAAGAGAAGAGGGTTGCAGCCTTTTTATACTATACTAAATCTAGGAAATTTTGTCGTCGTCACATGCAAAATTGGTCACCTCGCACTGACCATTACGCCCAGTGGGACAACTGGCGCAATTTGGCCAAATGAAACTACCTCTCCACCTGGTAGCATGCCTTTAGTTGATTGGTGATACCAAAACCTCATTAATCTTTAACTTTATATATGCGGGGGAATAATGTGGGGTGTGACACATGGCCCCTAGGAAGAAGGCGAAGAATTGCCAAAGAGCCAATGCAACCCCAAGAGTGGCAGTTAATGCAGTGCCCAATTCTACGGGTGACCACCCAAGGGGTGAAGGCACTCCCCCGACTACAGCACCTCCTACCTCCAGTACTCATGCTGAGAATCCGACTGAGAATGTACAGATTTCTTCCCCAACCAATACTCCAGCTCCACCTCCAGCTTCATTCCCCTGTCCTAGTGCTTCTAATGGGGACCTTAGGAGAGCCATTCAGTTGTTGACGCAGATGGTGGCTTACCAATCTTAGAGGTTAAATGCTACATCAACTTCTTCCATTCACTAAGGGGATTCAGCTAGTTCCAGGGTGAACAAATTCCTTTAGTTGGATTCCTCTAGTGTTCATGGGTGCTAAGCCCAAGGAGGACCCATAAGAATTTATTGATGAGATACACAAGACTCTCTGTGTTATGCATGCCACTGAGAAAAACGTAGTGGAATTGGCCTCCTATCGCCCGAAAGAAGTGGCAAACATGGTATGAATTGTGGGAAGAATCTCATGAGGAGGGTAGCCCTCCAACAAAGTGGAACGAGTTTGCGGATGCTTTTATAGGTCATTTCTTGCCTACCGAGACTAGGGCAGCCCATGACACCGAGTTTGAGAACTTGAAGCAAGGTAATATGAGTGTGTGGGACTACCACCTGAAATTTTGGATCTTTCAAAGTATACTCTCTACATGGTTCCCAAAATAGAGGCTAGGGTGCGCTAGTTTGTTCAAGGCCTTAGCCCTTTGGTTATCAACAAGGCCGCTATAGCCGCCTTGAATTTTGATATGAACTATGGGAAGATGGTGGCAGTTGCTCAAGCCACAGAGACCCGAAAGCTAAAAAGGAGGATGGAGCGAAATAGCAACAAGAAGGATCGTTCTACGGGAAACGTTGGTGGTTCTTTTAGTGGTGGTAGTGGTAGAAGGGCAATGTTGCAGTCAGTTGCTTAGTCTTCAGCTAGTGCCCCTCCATCAGGGCCCAATCTGTAGCAGTGGGGTCATTTCAGGCCACACTAGGGAAATAGGGGACCTTATCACTAGGTTCAGTCAAGTAGGATCTTCCAGCCGCAGCAAAGGCCCTCATGATCTAGGTGTGGGAAGAAGCACTCAAGAGTCTTCTACATGAGCCGTCTTGTGTGTTACGGGTGTGTGCTTAGGGGCCATATTCAAAGAGACTGCCCTTCGTCCTGTCATAATGCTAGTAAATGTATGGTGCAGCCGTCCAGTTCAACGGCTACTATTTCTGCAGTTCCTCCTCCAGTTCAGGGTACTCCAGCACCCGCAGGGCGTGGTGCGTGGTGCAGCTAGGGGTAGTGCACAGGGTTTGGGAAGACTCAGTAGATTATATGCTATGAGGGGATTCCAGAGTTCAGAGGCTTCTCCAGATATTTTCAGGTATATTGATCGTTCAGTCTCATGATGTGTATTTCTCTTATAGATCCTGAATCTACATTATCGTATGTCACTCCTTATGTTTCTATGGAATTCGAGATAGAATCGAAATAGCTTCATGAGTCATTCTCTGTATCTACTCTAGGTTGTGAGTCTATTGTGGTCACACAGGTTTACAAGGATTGTATTGTCACAATACATGGTCAAGACACCACAGCTGACCTTATTGAATTGGTGATGGTGGAATTTTATGTGATAATGGGAATAGACTGGCTATACTAGTGTTTTTCCATGCTTGATTGCCGAACCAAAACCATTAGGTTTGAGTTTCCCAACGAGCCAGTCATTGAATGGAAGGGGTGATATTGTTCCAAAGGGAAGATTTGTTTCTTACCTTAAGGCAACGAAGATGATCAGTAATAGATATATCTACCATTAGGTCCGAGTCATGGACACTGATGTTGAGGCACTGACACTTCGGTCTGTGTCAGTTGTGAATGAATTTCTGGAAGTCTTTCCAGATGAGCTTCCTAGAGTTCCACCAGACAGGAAGATCGACTTCCGGATCGATGTTTTGCCGGGTACACGGCCTATATCAGTTCCACCCTATAGAATGGCTCCGGCATAATTGAAGAAACTGAAAGAGTAGTTGAAGGACTTGCTAGAAAAGGGATTCATCTGATCGAGTATGTCGCCTTAGGGTGCATCGGTTCTCATTGTAAGGAAGAAAGATGGATCATTAAGAATGTGCATCAACTATCGGTAACTCAACAAGGTCACAAATCAAGAATAAATACATGTTGCCAAGGATAGACGACATGTTTGATCAGTTACAGTGTGCTAAGTGCTTCTCCAAAATTGACTTAAGGTCGGGGTATCACCAATTAAAGATCAAGGGGAAGGATATCCCAAAAACAGCTTTCAAGACCTAGTATGGGTAGTTAGAATTTCTAGTGATGTCATTTGGGCTAAAGAATGCTGCAACAACTTTCATGGATCATATGGATCGGGTATTTAAGCCTTCTCTCGACTCTTTTTTTATGGTGTTCACTAACGATATCTTTGTATAGCCTAAAGAGTACCCCGGTCATGAATCATACATAGCACCTATATATACTCGTCACCTCGCATATATGTCGCTTCTCACATATTCCAATTAGACAAATAAGGTCATATCCTAAGGGTTATTCCTTCAACAAGATTAGGTAAGATATTTGCCTCATTCGGGATAGCCTTCAACCTCAAATCACGTAAAAATCTCACTCTAGCCATCCAATCATGCAAATCCAAGTCAATCATCAACCAAGGTAGTGATCTCAATCCACAAAGTTTCGATCCTTGAAGAATTCCCAAAAATTCAACAGAAGTTAACTCGGACCCGCGTGCCCGAAATCCAAAACCAAAATCAAATCTCGATGACCCATAACCTGCCGTGTACAAATATGTTATTAGATTCCAAAATTGAGTCCAAATTGACTCTCAAATCCCCCCAAAATACATTCTCTTAAGTGTATGCAAAAACCTCAAATTCTTTTCTTCAAAATCCCATGTTTAAAGTGCATAAATCCATGGGGAGTAGTAGTGAAACTAGAAATAAACTCAATATGAACTAATATCAAGTTACTCTAGTTGAGAATTTAGTTTACACAAATTGGAAGAAAGAAAAGGAAAGAAATTACAAAATAAAACACTTTTTCAAATTTTGATCATATTCGCAAAACTGGCTATTTTTGCAAAACTGGTCATATTTGGAAAACTGGTCACTTGTGCAATAGTTGGACAGATCTGCAATAGTTGACAGAATACTGGACAGAGAACTATGACCTTGACAACCTGAAGTTTTCTGGGCTGAACCTCCAATTCTCTTCCAACTCAGTTGAAGCAATTTGCAAGAAGTGTAGTAAAGCTCAACTAAGGCTAAGTGCCTCCTGAAAAATGTCTGCAATAAGGAGTTCCAGACTCCAAAATTGTACAACCAAGCAGCAACTCACAGACAATTTCAAAGCTGATATCAAGTTGCAATAACTATCAAGTCCAACGGCAGCTGTTAACGCTTCAATCCAGTCCACACCTGCTATCTCAAACCAAGAGGAAACTGAACTACATAGCTTGCAAGACTCATTGTCAATCTCTCAGTTAATCAGCCCCATCGCAGCCCCAAAGCTACTGATTTCCCTAGCTTCAATGCTGTCGAAATCTGGAGTTTCAGCAGCCTTAACAGTGCAGAAAATGGATAGTGGAACTAGCAAATCATTTGGGGAGTTTTAGCAAAACTTGTGCAGAAAACTCAACTCAACTCTACTGACAGAGAACTGGTGTACAGTGCAGAAATTTCTGCCAAACACTGTCCCAAACCTGCAGCTTAAATTTGTACAAACTGATGCCCAAGCTGGTGCAAACAACCCAAACAGTACAGAGTTTCATCTTGTTTCTTTCGAATCAAATTCCAGCCTTTGAATTCAACTGTCTAGCAGCTTCAAAACTGGGCAGAAATGAAACTATCTTGCAGCCTGAATTTCTGAAATTCCATACATATGTAGCAGTGCAGAAATCAGCTCCAACTTGTGCAGAATTGCAACTCAAAAGCACTGCTCAAAATACTGCTCAAAACTTTGTAAACATTGCTGAAGTAGGGCAGCAATTATATGTGCAGAAATTCTGGAACAAGTGCTGAAAATTGTAGCTCAAACAGTGCAAAAATTGCACTCAAAACATTGCTCAAAGCTTGATCAAAAACAGCCTAAACTTCATCTGTTTGTTGCTGCACTTTTTTGTTGAACAGTCCTTAAAGACAAGTTTTCAAATCTGATTGTGATCAGTCTTGAGACTGCTGCAATTTCAGTAAGCTACCTTTCAAAATGAGAATTTTGAAAGGAAGAGACTATTTATACTAGAGTGTTATTAGGCTAGATGACCAAAATACCCTAAAGCAAGTAAGGAAGCTAAGTAGAGCAAAATTACAAAGCTAGCCTAAATAGCCAAAATTATTAATATAGCAACACTTGATCTTGACCCCTTTAAAGCACTCCAATGCTAGGATGTTGACTTGGAAATCATCCTTGTTAAGGGCGCTAATCCGCCGTGTATCAATATCCCAACACGCAACAAACCTTCCATACCTGTAGAAGACATCAGTCTCAGATTGTGGTCAAAACCATCGCTAACTCTTTGGAACCTATTTGCACATAACCCATCAGAACTGGTCAACTGAGTCACGCGGACTTCCAAACTCAAAAGTATTGCCACAAAACACTTGTGAAGCCCTATCATACCAAAGGAACTGATCATTTATATTATTATGTTGATCCAAACCACTGCTAAGTTGACACCAACTTCTTCAGATTCCTCTTGACATACCTTAAAGATAACATTTCTCTTTCTCAGTACACTATGCACCTCAATCAACACTCATTCCAAGTGATCCAACTATGAAATAACACCGTCCCAATACTCGTAAACCACTTTATTCCCTCTCATGTACCCAATAGTACCGCAAATCAAAATGTCCACTCTGAAGAGACCTTCTGTAAATTCGAAGTTGTTTCTTTCATTTCTATAATATTGTAATGTAGAATCAATAATAATTTAAAAATAATGTAAGTCTTGGCATCCTCTAATGCAAATCTCATATCTTAGCCACACAAAAATTTGTAAATCCTTAGATACCATATATGAACCTTGAACCCATTAAGACCTTCTCGAGAGTCATCCACTCTACTCTAACTTCGATGCACAACCAATATGCGCTGAACGACTTGTGCTCCCTTAGCACCCAAATACTTTAAGAAGCAACCACATCTTTAAGCAATCGAGTAAATCATTTCTCCTCGCACACTACATCCATAATGAATATCAAACCTGAGTCATTCCACAACCTTCATATACCAATAAAGTATATTACATCATGCATCCAGCAAATCCTTCACTCGAATCATCCTTGAAGTCATCCTCTTTAAGTCATAACTGATCCACAAGTATGACTCGGTCCAAAAACTAATGTAACACATGACCATGTGATCCAATCATCGATAGTAGACTCTCCACTTGGCTCGAAGCAACAAAACACCTCAACTGATAACCCACAATACTCTTGCTTCGTAACTCCCATGGTGTCACACTGGTGTTCAGCTGAATTCCTCATATAGCTCATGTAGTACTAGGCAAATCATACTCCAAATTATCTGCCAATGTTTACTCATCCTCGCGGTGGTCATGCCAACTTCCTGAAGCGATCCAAACTCTAATCGTAGTGCATGCACTCCACAGGGTAGAAGGAAACCTCTTCATAGAAACCTTATAATAACCTCGGACCTTCTCGTAGAAGATAACCCACCTACTTAGCCTCCACTGGACATCCTTTTGTGATCTAACCATGGTCACAACCATTACGCAATCAATTCATCTTTCCGAGTCTACACTTGTCAACAAGATACAAGCATCCACTTCATTCCACAAATGAACAACTGAAAGGCCCATCAACGCACTCACAACCTATGATTGTATTATACATCAAAATGATAATAAAAAAATCATAGCCCCTCGCATCCCAAGCGAATCCTTCTAGTCACATCCAAACCATCTACACGCAGTTCGCAGTAACATAATACTCATCATATAGCTATCTTGACACACACTGAGCCATCGATCCCACTCCTCGGGAAACTACTGGACATAAGAGTCTAAAGGCATATACTCACACAAATGAATCTGCCGAGCCCTAGCTGCAGTCCAAACCTGGCCTCAAGTCCTCTAGACCGACCTACCTTCACAACACAAAAATGCACCTCGTATCTCATCCTCGACATCACAAGCCGTCGGTGCACAGCTGATACCAAGTTCTCAACATCACATACGAGTGAATGGAAAGAAATCAAAGATACAGGCTTTAAGGTGAATCAAGGCAGCACAATAAGGAAAGAAAGAAGGTGAAGTTTCCTAGATACCGTGTAGCCTCTCGATGATAAGTATGGACGTCATCATATCGATATGTAAGACTCTACTAGACATTGCTCATGACTCGTCGAACTATGAACCTAGAGCTCTGATATCAACTTGTTACAATCGAACCACCAAATCATGATGGCACCTAACCCAACCCACTAGTTAAGCCAAACAACACAACCCGAATGAAAGATCATCAATAATTAATAAATAAGATGGTTGAATTTCATACAATATCCCAAGGATTGATAGTACAAGCCATGAGCCACTAAGATTTAAATTTACAAAGCTGGTATGAAAAATAAATATAATATCTATTTAAAGTTTACATAAGCAAAATTAAAATCCTAAACTACCATGAACAAGTGGTAGCTTGAATTTGGATTGCTTGTACAACTCTAATACTAGCCTTCGTCATCCACAACAGCTCAGCTCCAAGATCTACACGCAAGGTGCAGAAGTATAGTATGAGTACAACCGACCCCATATACTCGGTAAGTATCTTGACTATTCTCGGTGAAGTAGTGGCGAGGTTTTCAAGTCACATGATACTCACTTTACTTAACCTGTATGACTCAATAGCATAAACATGTACATAGCAATAGTGCCAAACTCTAAGCATGAAGTATAGATAAGGTCATTGGTGCACCTAGAGAAGCTATGCTCAAGTATCGTAAACCAACCAACAGTTCAACATATGAAGAAGATACACACTTGAGGTCAAATAACTCATCAATATTTTCATCTAAAGAAGATATGCACGGTATCTTACCAATTTAACAACTCAGCATATAGGGAAGATATACGGCTAGCATCATGAAATCATCAACAATTGCATATGGAGAAGATGGGCATGAAGTATCAAAAATTCAGCACCAGTTACATATAGAAAAGATATGCATGAATAAGCAAGTCAAGTTACACAGACTAATATATAGAAAAGATATGTGCCATGAATTATTTCATCAAGTAAAGCAGAATGTAGAGAAGATATACATAAAGGGCATGTATACATTTCAGAGCTAGTGTATAGAGAAGATACGTAATAAAAATCATGTATGCATCGAAGGAGTTTGCATATAGAGAAGATACATAAAATTCAACCACTAATCAGTTTTCCATAACCCGTGTGTACGTCATCAAGGAGAAACATGAGAGGACGACTCTAGGAGGGATGAATCCTTATCCACACGTTGCACAGATAACTCACCTTGTATAATCATAACAACCGCACGGACAGCTCACGTGCCATACCAATAACATCTGCACGGACAACTTATATGTTGTCAATCCAGTCCATCACACAGAAAGCATATACAGAATATATGTATACAACAACGAATATCAAATCATACTCATGTTCTGACAAAATAGCGTGTTATGATGTATGCATGTGTGAAGTGTACAACTATAGCCCAGATGGGCGGATATGCCATACAATAGCAATTATCATGTTCAAACATGAAATCAACACCTACATCTTATCTGTAGCTTGTTTCAAGATGTTCACGTAATCGTACAAACATAATAAGCATGATAGCAAGAACCAAATCATCCAAAACAAGGCATGGTATAGCCTAAAGAATACTCCAATCATGAATCATACACGACACATGTATATAAGTTTGTCACCTCATATTTATGTCGCTTCTCACACATTCCAATTAGACAAGTACGGTCATATCCTAAGGGTTATTTCCTCAATAAAATTAGGCAAGATACTTACCTCATCCAGATTAGCTTTCAACCTCAAATCGCGTAAAAACCTTGCTCTAACCCTCCAATCACGCAAATTCAAGTCAGTCATCAACTAAGGAAGTCAAATAATGCTATAGCAAACGATCCAAATCCATAAAGCTTCAATTTTTAAAGAAATTCCAAAAAGTCAACAGAAGTCGACCCGGACCCACGTGTCCAAAATTCGAAACCAAAACTAAATCTCGCACTACTAAAAATCCGGGAAAACCGTCCAAAAAAAATGACCAAAATTGGTCGGTAAAGGCCAATAACCGTCCAAAACGTGACCATTTACGTGTGGACGGTATTTTGAATGTCGGAAGGGTATACCGACTAAAGTTGGTCAGAAATTACCGACCAAAATTGTTCGGTATGCTTTAAACGACCATCTGACAATGTAATTGGTTTACCGACAAAAATTGGTCGGAATATTATTTTATTAATTTAATTTTACCGACCAAAGTTGATCGGTGTATTAAATTTATTAATTTTTTATACCGGCCAACTTGGTCGGTACTGGAAAATATGTTTTTTTTATAAATTATTAAAATTTAAAAAAACTGACCAACTTTGGTCGGTAATGTAAAATATATTTTCTTAAATAATTAAAATTTAAAAACTCCGACCAACGATGGTCGGTAAACTGAACAGTGCAGGCAAAAAATAGACCAAAGTTGGTCGGTAATGTTGAATTCTGGATATTCATTGTATATTAACCGACCAACATTGGTCGGTAATGTGTAATTTAATTTTTTTTATTATTATTTACCGACCAAAGTTGGTCGGTTTTCTAGGTTTAATTTTGGCATAAAATACCTGTTTTGGTAGCTACACCACGTGCCAAATAAAAACAGCATACCAATACCCCCAATTCACATCTAATAATCATCAATTCACCTCATAAAACCCCTAATTCACCACAAATCCAACCAACTATCCAACAACAACAACGTTTTGCATCATCATTAGTAATCTAACTGCAACAGACAACGATTTGATACATAGTAATCTAACTGTAACAGACAGCTCAAAGTGCGGACTTCCTTCACATAGTGGACGACAAGCTTCCTATAACTATTTATAAAAATGTTTTGCATCATCATTAGGAGTTTGTTCAACATTTTCATTGGGCTCACCCCCGGAGTGCATCTGAAAAGCATCTGCAACCATATCCTGAATTCTAGAATCATCATTTGTATTCTCCACCGACCTACTACTTTCACCAACAACCATGTTATGAAATATTCCACGACTACCATCGATCTCTCCATGATTAGTCTACACAAAGTAATTCTCTATAAACCCCTTCCTATAAAGATGAAGCTTAACTTCCTCCGATTTTTTAAACTTCATACAATCGCACATGACACAAGGGCACCTAATTACTCCTTTAATTTGGTATGGTGAAAGTGACATTACATGTCTAATAAAGTCATCAACCCCTTCTACAAAATCCTCCCGCAATCCCCGCCGATTAGGATAATTCCTATTGTACATCCAAGTACGATTTTCCATCTATACAAATAAAACAAGAACAAATTAATTTATTCTACAATTATAAATTAATTAAATCTTTTTTAGTTAATTAAGATAATTAATTTTTCCTAATTACACCAAAATTAAATTATAATAAATATCCTAAGAGTTTAAACATAAACTAAAAGTTCAATTTATATCCTTAAAGTTCAATTCATATCCAAAAAGTTCAATTCATATCCTAAAAGTACAACCCATACCCTAAAAGTTCAATTCACAAGAACAAATCCTAAAAACTCAATTCAATTCATATCCTAGGAGTTTAAACATAAACTAAAAGTTCAATTTATATCTTAAAAGTTCAATTCATATCCAAAAGATTCAAGACAATACAAACTTAAACAATCAATTTACACCATATGTAATCAATTCAATTCAATTCAATTAAAACAAGACCAAAACCCTAGATTTCAATAAAATGCAAAGCTAAACAATCAATTTAAACACTAATTAACAAAATATTAAATTTATAAAAAAAAGATACAAGTTGTAATTCAAACCTAGAATTTTTAGGAGGTGGAGAAGGAGGGGTGGCAGTGGTGGAGTCAGTGGCAGCGGCGACGGCGGGGGAGTGGCGACGCAGGATAGTGGCTACGTGGGGTGGGGAATGGGATTTGTGTGAGGGAAATGGAGAAGGAGAGGGGGAAGGGTGTTGTGTATGTGAGGGAGAATAGAGTGAGGAGTATGAAAATTTTGCGAAGAGAGTAAGAAAAATGAGGGGAAAATCCCGTTTTCAGATCTAAAACTAGAATTACCGACCAAAGTTGGTCGGTAATTTTGGTCGGTACACTAAGTGTTTGACTGTTTGTCTATTAACCGACCAGCTTTGGTCGGTACACTAAGTGTTTGACTGTTTGACTATTAACCGACCAGCTTTGGTCAGTTATTTTTTAAAAAAAACTAAATTGTTTTTTTTGTGTTTTTATTTCTTAAAATATTATAAACTATAAAACATTATTATAAACTATAAGCATTTATTTTATTCACATATATATTTATTATAAATAATTATAAACTATAAGCATAATCTTTATAAATAATAATATTAACTAATTACTTTTAATAAATTATAATAGCATCTATCTAAGTTAATTTTCTAAGTTATAATTAAGTATATAAGTAATTTCACACACACACACACACATACACTATATTGTAATTGATGATCAATCACATACATTACTACGTACGAAAAATTTATCAATTGATAAACCAATATTATTCTATTTTAAATATGTTTAGTAGTTTGACCTATTATTCAAAATATTTTGTTTTTAATATTCATCGATGCATCTAAATAAGTTATAAGTCAATGAATCAATTTACAAATAGATATATTTGATGATGATCAATTATATATACTAATTAGATTGTTGCTTCTTCACAAGTCTTATCCCTAAAAGAACTCGACCCTATGGCCCTTGCGCTTCGTGTTCTTATATATATATGTGGCTATACATATATATATATATATATATATATATATATATATACACACACACTTCGTTATACTACTTTAATTATATATAGCATGTTATAGTATATGTTAGTGTATTCATTATTTGTATTACAAAATAAAGTGTTAACGGATTAAATTTATATTATTTAGATAGTAAATATTAATGTGATTCAAAAGTTTGACCATGTTTGACCTATTAACTCGTTTACTTAATGCTAATAACTTATTTTATTTCTTTAATTTGTGATCCATATATATATACATGTCAAAGATGTTTAGTATTAATTCTTCTATATTTCATTCATTCATCACTAATAATGCATGACATAGATTAATCGATATAGGTCAAGACGTTTTGTTTTTAATATTCATCGATATAGGTTGAAACGTTTTATTTGTAATATTCATCGATGCATCTAAGTAAGTTATAAGTCGATGAATCAATTTATAAATAGATATATTTGATGATGATCAATTATATATACTAATTAGATTATTGCTTCTTCACAAGTCTATCCCCAAAAGAACCCGACCCGGTGGCCCTTGCGCTTCGTGTTCTTATTATATATATGTGGCTATACCTATATACACACACACACACACACACACACACTTCGTTGTACTACTTTAACTATATATAGCTTGTTATAGTATATGTTAGTGTATTCATTATTTGTATTACAAAATAAAGTGTTAACGGATTACATTTATATTATTTAGATAGTAAATATTAAAGTGATTCAAAAGTTTGACCATGTTTGACCTAATAACCGATCAAGTTTGACATGTGGCCCTTGCGCTTCATATTCTTATATATATGTGGCTATTTATATATATATTCTTATATATATATGGCTATACCTATATATATATATACACACACACATACTTCGTTGTACTACTTTAACTATATATAGCTTGTTATAGTATATGTTAGTGTATTCATTATTTGTATTACAAAATAAAGTGTTAACGGATTACATTTATATTATTTAGATAGTAAATATTAAAGTAATTCAAAAGTTTGACCATGTTTGACCTAATAACCGACAAACTTTGGTCGGTTATTTTCCAGAAAATAAAATATACCGACCAACTTTGGTCGGTAAACTTAAATATAATTTCTATAAATTTTATAAAATATTTTAAATAATAATATAATTATTAAAATTTAAAAAAGTGAGTCCACGTTACAGACCAAAGTTGGTCGGTAATCAAAAAGCTGCTTTGACTAAGCAAGTCTGACCACTTCGGTCAAATGTTTGACCAATATACCGACCAACTTTGGTCGGTATGTAATTTTAAAAAAATGTCAAATACTTTTTTGTAGTTTCCGTCCGTGTTGGACGGTTTTTTGGTCGCTTTTGTTGACCGACCAACGTTGGTCAGTATGACTTGGTCAGTTTTTCCCTGATTTCTAGTAGTGTCGATGACCCATAACCTGCCGAATCTAATATGTGATTATATTCTAAAACCGAGTCCAAATCGATACTCAAATTTCCAAAATACACTCTCTTAAAGTGTAGGCAAAAATCCCAAATTTTCCTTCAAAATTACATGTTTAAAGTATATAACTCCATGGAAAAACAAGATATATAATCAAATCTAAGTGAAAATTACTTACCCACAAAGTATTAGTAAAATTCTCCTCCAAAATCATCGCTTACCGAGCTCCAAAACTCAAAATAATAATGAATGAACAAACCCTCAAAATATAACATGCGGCAGGGTCTTCGCTTCTGCGCCCACTCTACCGAATCTACGAGCACCATATCTACTATCACATGCTTGCTTCTGCTAGTTCCCAACACTAGACCACACCTCGCAGAAACGACCACACACCATAACAGCGAAAAACGCAGGTGCGCTCGTGTCATCGCAAGTGCGATAACGCACCTGCGTTCCAGCCTCCATAGACATGACAAGCCTCCAAGTCAAGCTAATTGTGCAGATATGACAAACCTCACGCATATGCGACTTCACACATACGCACCAAAATCCACAGGTGCGATACACCAGAACCAGAAATGCCAAACACTGCAAAATGGTCCGGAACCAATCTGAAATACACCCGAGCCCCTCGAGACCCCGTCCAACCGCACCAACAAGTCCAATTATATTATCCAAACTTATCCAAAGGCTCAAAACACCACAAATAACATAAAAACCATGAATCGATGATCAAAATCCACCTCTTAACTTTCAAACATTCCAACTTCGCCAAACGCGTCTGAATCACACTTAGACATTTGGGATCACAACCAAACTTTGTGCACAAGTCTCAAATTTAAATAGGAGTCCCATAATACCAAAGTCAACTCCCGATCAAACCTATAAACTCTCAAATTATTCAAATTGCAAACTTTCACTTAATAGAGACAAAACCTTCTAAGAACATAATCCGAACACACACCCAAATCTAAAATCACCATACGAACCTATTGAATCCTTCAAATCTCGTTTCCGAGATTGTTGTCATGACCAAAATTCCACCACAGGCGTCGTGATGGAACCTAGTCTCTAAGACTAGGTAAGCCGATTTTAATTACCTTTTGAAGCTATTTTTTTTTAATTAAATAAGTAACCAAAACTAACAACGGAATCAATATGAAATACAACCTCCCAAGACTGGTAGTACTGAGTCACGAACTCTAACTGAATACATAGAATGATCACGAGGACCGAATATACAATGTTGTTTGATTACAAGTTAACAGTACAATGAAATGAAAAGACTCCAAGGGACTGCGACGACCAAGCAGCTCTACCTTGAATCCTTACGATCCTGCTTTAACTCTGTTCAAGTCCGTTATCTTAAATACCTGGCTCTGCACAAAAATGTGCAGAAGTGTAGAGTGAGCACACCACAGCGGTGCCCAGTAAGTATCAAGACTAACCTCAATGGAGTAGAGATGAGGTACAGTCAAGACACTCACTAGTCTAATAACCTGTGCAATATAATATACGAAATAATCGGAAACAAATAATAATAATAATAACAATAATAATGTGATGACCCAAAATGTCATCTTTAAATTTAATAAGTAATTCTGTATTCTAAGACCTTAAAAAGCACCATTTATCATTCCTCGACTTGCGTGCGCAGTCCGTACAATTTTTCGAAATGTTCTTATGTGAAAAATGGATTAAAATGTGAATTAGAGCTTTAAAACTCAAGTAAGTTGACTTTGGTCAATATTTTGAACAAACGGACCCGGATCAGTATTTTGACAATTTCGGTAGGTACGTATCATGATTTGGGACTTGGGCGTATGCCTGAAATCGAATTCCGAGGTCCCTAGCCCGAGATATGGAATTTTGATAAAAAATTAAAAGCTTGAAAGCTTAATAATTTTTAAGAAATTACTGATGTTGGATTTATTGACCTCGGGTCCGTATTTTGGTTTCGGAGCCCGGTATAGGTCCACTATAATATTTATGACATGTCTGTCAAATTTGGAGAGAATCGGAGTTGATTTGACGTGATTCGGACACCCGGTTGTAAAAATATAAGTTTTAAAGTTTTGTTGAAAATTTCCTTTGATTGGGTATCCGATTCGTAGTTCTAGGTGTTATTTTGCCGATTTGATCGTGCGAGCAAGTTCGTATGATATTTTAGAACTTGTGTGCATGTTTGGTTTGGAGTCCCGAGGGCTCGGGTGAGTTTCGGATAGGCTACGGGATAATTTTGGACTTAAGAAATCTGGTTTTCTGCAAACTTCAGGCTTCTGGTGTGTTCTTCTTCGCGTTCGTAAAGGTACTCTCGCGAACGCAAAGAGCAAATTGGGGTTGGCACGTTTTGTGCTTCGTATTCGCGACATAGTGACCGCGTTCGCGAAGGCTTGAGGTTCAAAGCTTCGCCTTCGCGATAGAAGCCTCGCGTTCGCGAAGGGAAAGAGACTGGCCAGGAAAAATTAGCCTGCGCGTTCGCGAAGGGCATCTTGCGTTCGCTAAGGCCAAGCCAGGCATGCATCGCGTTCGCAAGGTATCCCTCGCGTTCGCGAAGAGTAAAATGTTTCAGCACATAATTGTGCTTCGCGAATGCGAGGCACTGACCGCGTTCGCGAAGGGTAAAAATCCCAGAAACAGAACTTAAGTTCTGGAAATGGGGTTTCGACCCATTTACAATTCTTTCCCATTTTTGAGCTCGGGTAAGGCGATTTTTGGGCGATTTTCACGGAAAAATATTGGGGTAAGTGTTCCTTATCCTATATTGATTATATTTCATGATTTCATACTCATTTTTATCATGAATCCGTGAAATTTTGGAAGAAAAATCAGATTTTTATAAAACCTTCCAAAAACGAAAAATTAAGATTTGAAGGTCCATTTAATATCGGAATTGGACAAATTTTGTATGGTTGAACTCGTATCGGAACGGGTATTCGGATTTCGTGAGTTTTTCATAGATTTGAGACGTGGGTCCCACGGCCGAATATTTTAATAAATTTCGGATTTTTATCCGAAAAATTTGTAAATTCATAAGGAATTAATTCCTATGATTAGTATTGAATATATTAAATTGTTTGTGAATAGATTTGAAGCTTTCGTAGGCAAATTTAAAAGGAAAAGTTGTGGTTGAATAATTGATTTGGAATTTGCAAAGCGAGGTAAGTGTCGGGGTTAACCTTGACTTGAGAGAATAGAACCTTTAAATTATTTGTTATGTGAATTGCATGTACGTCGTCAAATTAATTGTTTGCCTGCTTACTTGAAAAAAATCATAAATTATTTTTAATCATAAATTAATTATTATAATAATTGTTTCTCTCTTATTCTTTGTCAAATATTAATTCTTGAATTCCTGCATTAATTGTTACATGCTATTTGAATTATGTGCCTTAATTGTTATTTGACATTTAGCATATTAAATATTAAACTGCCTATTTGCTCCTTGATTTCCATAATAATTTGCTATTTGTCATTGTGTGCTTCATAATTAAACCATAATTATTGTATGCTTGTTGTCTTATAATTTTATATTAATTGTACATTTATTAAGAAAATTTCTTCTATAAGATTTGGTAAATGAATATGTTGGAGGAGCGGGTTGCAGGCCGTAACAGGATTGAGTATAATGAATATATTGGAGGATCGGGTTGCATGCCGCAACAGACTTATTAAAAGTCTATATTGGAGGATCGGGTTGCACGCCACAACAGACTTATTAAAAGTCCATATTGGAGGATCGGGTTGCACGCCGCAACCGACTTATTTAAAAGTCGACATACATATATATATATATATATATATATATATATATTGTGAGAGCGAGTTGCACACTGCAACAGAATTGAATGTGAATATATTGTGATAGCGGGTTGCAACAGGATTGATGGAAGTAATAATTGGTTATGACTGTTGTGTTGGCTTCAATTATTATAAATGAGTTACCTGATTTATTTTTATTATTGTTGTTGTTACTAATATTGCGTACAGGTAATGTAAGTGACCCGCCTTAGCCTCGTCACTACTTCGTCGAGGTTAGGCTCAGCACTTACCAGTACATGGGGTCGGTTGTACTGATACTACACTCTGCACTTCTTGTGCAGATTTTGGAGTTGGTCACAACGGCGTACCGTAGACTTGCTCGGATTTCAGCTACCAGAGGAGACTTGAGGTATAACTGCATGGCGTCCGCAGTTCTGAAGTCCCCGTCTATTTTACTTTAGCTGTGTGTTTATTTCCAGACAGCTTTATTTTATTCAGACCTTATTTGTATTTATTCTAGAAGCTCGTGCACTTGTGACACCAATTCTGGCATGGTATTTAGACCCGTTGTTTTTAAGATTATTCACTATATTTCAAACTTGCTTCCGCATTTATTCTTGGATTATTAATAATTTAAAAATTGTTTAAAAATTGGTTAATATTATTCTAACTTTGGCTTACCTAGCAAGTGAAATGTTAGGCGCCATCACGGTCCGAAGGTGGGAATTTCGAGTCGTGATAGTTGGTATCAGAGCACTAGGTTACATAGGTCTCACGAGTCACGAGCAAGCTTAGTAGAGTCTGAAGGATCGGTACGGAGATGTCTGTACTTATCTCTCAGAGGCTATGAAGTTTAGGAACAATATCACTTCTTTCTTATTCTGTCGTGCGATTTTATTCTATCATCGATGATTGAACCATTCTACTCTTATTCTCTCGCAGATGGTGAGAACACGTAATACCTCTACTGATGGTTAGGGACCAGAACCCCCGGTGGCAACTATGGCCAGGGTTAGAGGTCGAGGCCGAGGTAGAGCTCAGTCCGGAGCTCGAGCAGCTGCACCTGTTGAAGAACCTCAGGTGGACCTTCAGGAGGAGGTTCCAGTTCAGAATGTACCAGTTGGACCAGTTCAGGTCCCGGAAGGATTCATAGCCACTCCAGTACTCCAGGACGCTCTAGTCTGTTTGGTAAGTCTTATGGAAGGCGTGGCCCATAATGGTACATTTCCAGTGGCACCAATCGTCTCTCAGGCTGGGAGAGGAGCACAAACTCCTACTACTCCCGCTCCGGAGCAGATGGCTCCCCAGAATTAGGCTCCAGCAGCCTCGCCAGTTGGGGTAGTTCAGCCAGTTGTTGCGGCACAGATCGGTGATAGGCCCACCATGTCTTTTGAGGCCTTATTGAGACTGGATAAGTTTACCAAGCTCTTTCCAGTTCACTTCAGTGGTACACCTTCTGAGGACCCACAGGATTATCTTGAACGCTGCCATGAGGTGCTGCAGAACATGGGTATAGTTGAGACCAATTGGCTTGATTTTGCTGTATTTCAGATGACGGGTTCCGCTAAGAGGTGGTGGAGATATTATACATTGACCTGACTAGTCGGATCGCCTGCACTTACATGGGAGCTTTTCTCTCAGCTATTTCTGGAAAAGTTCCTCCCTATCACACTGAGAGAGGAATTCAAAAAGCAATTTGAGTGTCTACAGCAGGGCAGTATGAGTCCCGTTTTGTGGATTTGGCCCGTCATGATCGCCTTTTACTACCTATGGAGGGAGAGAGAGAGAGGAGGTTTATTGGGGGACTCACTCACCCTATCAGACTTCAGATGGCCAAGGAGACCGAAAGTGAGATTTCTTTTCAGGCGGCTGCTAATGTCGCAAGGAGGATCGAGATGGTTCTTACACAGGAGAGAGGGCAGAGGTCCGACAAGAGGCCTCGTCAGTTTGGTAGTTTCAGTGGTGCCTCATCTGGAGGTAGGGGTAATTTTGGTAGGGGTCATCCTCCCAGACCGTTTCACTCAGCACTTCATGCATCTCCCGGTGCTTCAGGCAGTCACGGTCCTATTATGCCTTACTCTGGGCAGCCAGTATTCAGTGCATATTCAGCTCCTATCAGTGCACCACCACTTCAGAGTTACTACAGTGGTTATCCAGCTCATTTAGGTCAGCTTCAGCAGCCACGGCATCAGTATGGGTGTTATGAGTGTGGGAACATTGGTCACATCAGGAGGTATTGCCCTAGATTGGCGAGTAACAGATCTCGGCAGGATTCTCGTGCCATCATACCGGCACCGGTTTCTTCACCGCCTGCTCAGCCAGCTAGAGGTAGGGGTCAGGCCATTAGAGGTGGAGGTCAGGACATTAGAGGTGGAGGTAAGACCATTAGAGGTGGAGGCCAGCCAGTTAGAGGTCGTCCTAGAGATGCAGCTTAGAGTGGTGGGGCACATCCCCGATTTTATACTTTTCCAGCTAGGCCTGAGGCCGAGTCATCTGATGTTGCGATCACAGGTATTATTCCAGTTTGCCATAGAGATGCTTCAGTTCTATTTGATCCAGGATCTACTTATTCCTATGTGTCCTCCTATTTTGCTTCATATTTGGTTGTGCCTTGTGATTTTCTGAGTGTTTCTGTGTGTGTATCTACACCGGTGGGAGACTCTGTTGTAGTAGATCATGTCTATCGTTCGTGTGTGATTCTTTCCAATAAATATCTTTCGAATATAATTCCTTCAAGTAAATATCTTTCAAATATAATTCTTTCAAGTAAATATCTTTCAAATATAATTCTTTCAAGTAAATATCTTTCAAATATAATTCATTCAAGTAAATGTCTTTCAAATATAATTCTTTCAAGTAAATATTTTTCAAATATAATTCTTTCGAATAAATATTTTTCAAATATAATTCATTCGAATAAAAGTCACCATGTGACGCCTCATTTAACTTTTATGGCGTGAGAAATATATTCAACACATCACATCAAATAGTATGGCAATACCTTCGTGCACTTATCTCATTCTCACCTAATATATATATATATATATATATATATATATATATATATATATATATGTAGATCAAATCAATTGGTACGGAAACACCCTTCGTGCATTTATATCTTTCTCATAGTACATACATACAACAGTACCAACTAAGTGGGAGAAGTGCCAATAACAATAAAAAGAATAAAGTAGAAGCACACAGGAAGCAACAATGACTACAAGTCACATAGAAAATATAGGTGCACAATAACATCTCAAGGTAAAGGCATGAATGCATACACAACAAAAAATATCACAATATAATGTATGTCTCTCGTCCTCTCCTGCACGGAAACACCCTTCGTGCCATGAGTATATGATAATATAAAAATAATTGCACGGCATCACCCTTCGTACTTTTACTCTCATCCTCACCTGATAATATAAATAAAACGGCACGGCATCACCCTTTATGCTTTTACTCTCATCCTCACCTGATAATATAAATGAAACGGCATGGCATCACCCTTCATGCTTTACACTCTCAATGGCACGGCATCACCCTTCGTGCTTTACACTCTCCCTCACATGATAATATAATTCAAATAGCACGGCATCACCCTTCGTGCTTTACACTCTTCCTCACCAAGCACATGTATATCATTAACAAGCAAGGTAGGAAGCATAAATAACGTCAAGGAGAGTGTTTAATCCACAACACAATACAACAATTCATATCACAATTTGCCACTGACCATAATCAAGTTCCAAAGCTACAACCAAGTCAATTAATTTCACAGCAAATAGCCAAATGCTCCACACAATATGTACAACACCCAAAAAAATCAATAGAGATAGAATTTACTCAACATAAAGCAAAGTCTTCATAAAATATCAAATTTTTAATAATTATATAAAGACCTCTTCTTAAGCTCATTTAATTAATTATTTGTAGAATGAAATTAAATTCCAATAATTATCAAACTAGCAAATTCACGAAATTTCATAAATAATCAAATAATAATCACATCACATTGTCATATAACAACAGAGTCAACAACAAGTATTTAGGCACGACAAGTAGATGATTAAATATATGCCAACAATTATCCAATTTACTACACAATATGATCAAGACTTTAACTCAATAAAATTTGCACATATAAACCAAGTACGTACTCGTCACCTCGCGTACATGGTTTTTAATTACCCAAGTTTCACATAAGACTCAATGCCTAAGGAAAATTTCCCCCACTCGAGGTTAAGCAAGACACTTACTTCTTTGAAGTTATGCTAATATTCCAAAATCGCCTTCTTGCTTGAATTGACCTCAAGGCTATTCAAATCTATCCAAATTAACTATATAACTTCATTAAAATTCATCAAAAATAATTCCAGATAATAATACGTCGACTTAAAATTTTATTCCAAAAAGTCAACAAAAATCAACGCGGGACTCGCCTCTCGGAACCCGACATAATTTTCATGAAATCCGAACACCCATTCTGATACGAGTTCAACCATACCAATTTTATCTAATTCAAATAACAACTCGACTTCCAAATCTTAAATTTTTATTTTTGGAAGATTTTACAAATATCTTGATTTTTCCTCCACTAAATCCGAATTAAATGATGGATTAAAAGATATAATCATGGAAATTAATCAAAACTGGATAAGAATCACTTACCCCCAAACACTCACGTAAGAATCTCTCCACAAATCGCCTTCTACCAAGCTCCAAATTTGATTTTGAGTTATGAACTCAAACCCCCGTTTTTTGGGACTTTTAATTCTGCCCAGATAGGCCTTCTTAACGTTCGCGAAGGCCAAAACCTAACTGCCTCAAATCCTTCATCACGTTCGCTAAGGCCAGCTGTTTCTGCTCCATCATTTCCTCTTCGTGTTAGCGAACTCCTTGTCGTGTTCGCGATGACCAGCTGACCAACTCCTTCGTGTTCGTGTTTGTGTTCGTGTTCGCGTTCGCGTTTGCTAAGGCCAAACGACCCCAGGCCCCAATCTTCCTTTCTTCTTCACGTTCGCGTTGCCTGGGCCGCGTTCGCGTTGCCTGGGCCGCGTTCGCGAAGACCAAACCATCAGTCCCTCAAATTCCTCTTCGCGAAAGCGGGACTCCCTTCGCGTTCGCGAAGAAGGAAACCATATTTCAGCAACAGCAGTCCAAACAACTCCAATTTGGTCCGAAACACACCCGAGCCCCTCGAGACTTCAACCAAATATACCATCAAGTCCCAAAACACCATACGAACTTAGTCGAGGCTTCAAACTACATCAAACAATGTCGGAATTACGAATCGTGTATCAAATCGAATTATGAACTTCCAATTTCTAAAACTTGTGCCGAAACCTATCAAACCAACCCGTAATGACGTTAAATTTTGCAGTCAAGTCCCAAATAACATAACGGAGCTGTTCCAACTCTTGGAATCGCATTCCGACCCCGATATAAAAAATTTAACCCCCCGGACAAACTTCCCAGAAATTTAACTTTTGCCATTTCAAGCCTATATTGGCTACAGACCTCAGATTCACAGTCCGGACACACTCCTAAGTCCAAAATCACCCAACGGAGCTAACGGAACCGACAGAACTTTATTCTAGAGTCGTCTTCACACAGTTCTGACTATGGTAAAAATCCTAAGACTTAAGCTTCCATCTCAAGGACTAAGTGTCCCAAATCTCTCCGAATCATCCGTAAATCAAACTCGACCACACACGCGGGTCATAATACATATTGCGAGGTTTCTCGAGACCTTAAGTTACTGAACGGGGCATAAATTCTTAAAATGACAAGTCGGGTCGTTACATTCTCCACCTCTTAAACAAACGTTCGTCCTCGAATGTGCTAAGAATTATTCTGCGGTTACCACATTGATGATTTTACTTTTACACATATACTCACGGTGGATTCTACGCTATCGCATTTGAGATAAGCGTGACAAAATCATTTCATTTGAGATTATTTCTTTTATCCATACTTGAAAAACTTTAAGGCCATTTTCTTACGCTCCAATATTTTCAAAAGGCCTGATTTCTCACAACAACGCACAGTATTAGTCTCAACTGGGTATAGCAACTCGTGCCTATGCACACATTAATTTTCTCGATAATGTTGAAGTAATTCAAAACTTTCTTTGGGGTGCTGAATTATTCCCCGCTTAGGATCATTCGCCCTATAACACATAACATAACTTATCTCTTCCTTTGCAAATTTCAATCCTCCAAATTTTTACTAACTCCCAAATTTTTCAGAAATTTCGGCAGAGTCTCCCTTGTAATTGGGCCTATCCACCTGCCAGAGTAACACCAAAATAACTCCTAACAACACATCCACAACCCAACACAATACCACAAGGTATATATCAATAATACTAGTCTCAACATTACAAGCACTGCATTATTATAATGATATCAGTACATGAAGCACATCATATGTATGCTCATCACCACATCTCTGGTCTTAAAAGTTGTTCATAATTAATTCCAGCATCATCAAATAATCTCATATTAACCACCACCTCATTTGAATTTTCACAATACTTACAACAGAATGTAAGGCATGAAGACCTCATGATTGCTTACTCGGGTTAATGAGTCACATTTAACGCTACCTGGGCACTCATCTCATAGGTTAAAATTCAATGTTTACAGCACCAAAATGGCTGAATATGCACAGAACAATATACAAGAATTATCAAATAAGCCTAACAGGCATGACTCCTTATTAATACCATTGTACAATTAAATTTCACAAAGGGAAAATTTTAAATTCATAAATATTTCACCACAAGGACCTCGTCCTTACATAACTTCCATCGCGGCTTGCAGCCCGATTTAAATATTTCACATCATGTAAAAATGCAAGGATCTCGTCCTCAACTCCGAATCACAAGTATGTTACACATTGTGCCAACTGAAAATTTTAATTTCCTTTCTTTCTTCTTTTCAATATATTTCATAAATAATTTTTCACAACATATAATGAACCCTCATACCGGTAGGGCATATAATTCATAAAAAAATTGGAATCAATTATTCCGAAACACATTTAACCCATTATAATGAATAATAAAAAATTACTTTTGGAATTATAGCCCTCAATGGTGTACAAAATAAAATGACAGATACGGGTTCACATCTTGAAATCTCCCAACAGGGATAAACATATAAGTGGGTCAAAATTTTACGAAGCTCACCCATAAGTGGAGCATAATACTCACCTTAATATTCGAAACCGAATCAAATTATGGGAAAATATCCTTTCATGACAAAAATCAGGATTGTACCTGTAACGTCACCATCTCGTGTATTGACCTCAGCCAAATCATAGCAATTATATCAACGGGTCAGGTCTCCACCTCTTAGGTGCCCACTACCCGCTTGTCCTCCACCTCTAGCTGATTGTGCACGTGGAGTATCAACTGGAATAAAGCTTGTAGCTGGAGTGTTCTGATGAAATCCACCCCTCCCAAGTCTGGACAATCTCTCATGATATGCCTAGTATAACCACACTCATAACAACCCCTCTGAGGTCGTGGCTGCACGTACTGAGTCTGTGCCGGATAACTGGAATAACCACTGTAAGAATCTCGTATCGGTGGTGCACTATAAACTGGAGCACACCAAGTAATATGATATGCGGACTGAGCTGACTGACTGCTCAAGCCTCCGCTATAATGGGTTCTAGCTGAAGATCAAAACCCACTGAATCCTCCAGATCTTCGAGACCTTTTGGCCTCCTTAGACTTCCTTTCCTCGCCTAAAACACCCTCAATCTTCCTTGCAATCTCCACTACTTGTTGAAATGGAGCATCAGTTTGCAACTCTCTAGCCATGCATATTTTAATATCATAATCGAGCCCCTCAATGAATCTGTGGACCCGTTCTCTAATTGTAGGAACTAAGATAGGTGCATGACGGGCTAACTCACTGAACCTGATAGCATATTCTGACACTGTCATAGCGCCCTGATACAACCGTTCAAACTCCGTGCGCCACGCATCTCGGAGAGTTTGGGGAACAAACTCTTTCAAGAACATTTCCGAAAATTGAGTCCAAGTTGGTGGTGTTGCATCGGCTGGTCTACCTTCTTCATAGATTTGCCACCACCGATACGTTGCGCCTGACAATTGAAATGTAGTAAAGGCAACTCCGCTCACTTCCACAATACCCATGGTGCGGAGAATACGGTGACAATTCTCTAGAAATTCTTGGGCATCCTTTAAAGTCTCTTTTGTTCTTCTTATGATGCCTCGAGCCTGACCTCAGGCAGAATCGGAATAACAGGTTGTACCGGTACTACACCCGAAACCTGACCATCATGAACTTGTTGCTCTGGAGTTGTGGTAGGAGTCTGATCTACTCCCCCAATCTGCGAAATATTTGGTGCAACAGAGATCAATCCCACCTGAGTTAATGTACCAAACATACTCAGGAACTGTGCTAAGGTCTCCTGAAGTCCGGGGGTAACAACAGGTGCTTCTGGTACCTATCTCCCAAATGGAGCTACTAGTGGCTCCTTAACTGTTGTTCTGACAGGTGCTCTAGTCGCAGCACGTGCCCTTCCTCAGCCTCTACCTCGATCCCGGCCTCTTGCAACCCTAGCAGTACGTGCGGATGCTTGTTCAGCTAACCCAGTAGCACGTGTCCTCACCATCTGTGAGAGAATGGAGATATAAAGGTTCAAATTCCAAATTCAACAAATTATGCACGACAGGAATGAAAGAAATAGAAATTTCCTAACAGTTTTGTAGCCTCTCGAAGATAAGTACAAACGTCTCCGTACCGATCCGCAAGACTCTACGAAACTCGTTCATGACTCGTAGAACCTATGAACCTAGAGCTCTGATACCAACTTGTCACGCCCCAAAATCCCACCACAGGCGTCGTGATGACACCTAGTCTCTAAGACTAGGTAAGCCGATTTCATTTACCTTTTAAAGCTTTTTTTTTTAATTAAATAAGTAACCAAAACTAACATCGGAATCATATGAAATACAACCTCCCAAGACTGGTAGTACTGAGTCGTGAACTCTAACTGAATACATAGAATGATCACAAGGACCGAATATACAATACTGTTTGATTACAAGTTAACAGTACAATGAAATGAAAAGACTCCAAGGGGCTGCGACGACCAAGCAGCTCTACCTTGAATCCTTACGATCCCGCTTTAACTCTGCTCAAGTCTGTTGTCTTCAATACCTGGCTCTGCACAAAAATGTGCAGAAGTGTAAAGTGAGCACACCACAGCGGTGCCCAGTAAGTATCAAGACTAACCTCAATGGAGTAGAGACGAGGTACAGTCAAGACACTCACTAGTCTAATAACTAGTGCAATATAATATACGAAATAATATGAAACAAATAATAATAAAGGGCAACACCAATTGACTAGTGATTTAAACAGCAAGGCAACAGGAACATCATAAATATTACTCAAACGAATAATAAACACAGGTACAACCAATTAATCAAGCCTTTCAAAATATACATCTTTTATCTATAAGTTTTTTTTCAATGAAAGTCTCTAGAATATAACCCTTTTCAATAAATATATCTTACTTTCTTCAAATAAATATATCTCTCAAATAGAGTTCTTTCAAATAAATCTCTTCTGAATAAAAATTCTTTCTAATAAATATCTTTCGAATATAATTCCTTCAAGTAGATATCTTTCAAATAAAATTCTTTCAAGTAAATATCTTTCAAATATAATTCTTTGAAGTAAATATCTTTCAAATATAATTCTTTCAAGTAAATATCTTTCAAATATAATTCTTTCAAGTAAATGTCTTTCAAATATAATTCTTTCAAGTAAATATCTTTCAAATATAATTCTTTCGAATAAAAGTCACCATGTGACGCCTCATTTAACTTTCATGGCGCAAGAAATATATTCAACACATCACATCAAATGGCACGGCAATACCTTCGTGCACTTATCTCATTCTCACCCCAATATATATATATATATATATATATATATATATGTGTGTGTGTGTGTGTGTGTGTGTGTGTATCAAATCAATTGGCACGGTAACACCCTTCGTGCATTTATATCTTTCTCATAGTACACACATACAACACTACCAACTAAGTGGGAGAAGTGCCAATAACAATAAAAAGAATAAAGTAGAGGCACACAGGAAGCAACAACGACTACAAGTCATATAGAAAATATAAGTGCACAATAACATCTCAAGGTAAAGGCATGAATGCATACACAACAAAAAATATCACAATATAATGTATGTCTCTCATTCTCTCTTGCACGGAAACACCCTTCGTGCCATGAGTATATGATAATATAAAAATAATTGCACGGCATCACCCTTCGTGCTTTTACTCTCATCCTCACATGATAATATAAATAAAACGGCACGGCATCACCCTTCGTGTTTTTACTCTCATCCTCACCTGATAATATAAATGAAACGGCACGGTATCACCCTTCGTGCTTTACACTCTCAATGGCACGGCATCACCCTTGGTGCTTTACACTCTCCTTCACATGATAATATAATTCAAATGGCACGACATCACCCTTCGTGCTTTACACTCTTCCTCACCAAGCACATGTATATCATTAACAAGCAAGGTAGGAAGCATAAATAATGTCAAGGAGAGTGTTTAATCCACAACACAATACAACAATTCATATCACAATTTGCCACTAACCATAATCAAGTTCCAAAGCTACAACCAAGTTGATTAATTTTACAGCAAATAGCCAAATGCTCCACACAATATGTACAACACCCAAAAAAATCAATAGAGATAGAATTTACTCAACATAAAGCAAAGTCTTCATAAAAGATCAAATTTTTAATAATTATATAAACACATCTTCTTAAGCTCATTTAATTAATTATTTGCAGAATGAAATTAAATTCCAATAATTATCAAACTAGCAAATTCACGAAATTTCATAAATAATCAAATAATAATCACATCACATTGTCATATAACAACAGAGTCAACAACAAGGATTTAGGCACGACAAGTAGATGATTAAATATATGCCAACAATTATCCAATTTACTACACAATATGCTCAAGACTTTAACTCAATAAAATTTGCACATATAAACCAAGTATGTACTCGTCACCTCGCGTACATGGTTTTCAATTACCAAGTTGCACATAAGACTCAATGCCTAAGGGGAATTTCCCCCACTCGAGGTTAAGCAAGACACTTATTTCTTTGAAGTTATGCCGATATTCCAAAATCGCCTTCTTGCTTGAATTGACCTCCGAGCCGTTCAAATCTATCCAAATTAATTGTATAACTTCATTAAAATTCATCGAAAATAATTCCGGATAATAATATGTCGACTTAAAATTTTATTCCAAAAAGTCAACAAAAGTCAACGCGGGACTCGCTTCTCGGAACCCGACATAATTTTCATGAAATTCAAACACCCATTCCGATACGAGTTCAACCATACCAATTTTATCGAATTCCAATAACAACTCGACTTCCAAATCTTAAATTTTTGTTTTTGGAAGATTTTACAAAAATCTTGATTTTTCCTCCACTAAATCCGAATTAAATGATGGATTAAAAGACATAATCATGGAAATTAATCAAAACTGGATAAGAATCACTTACCCCAAACACCCACGCAAGAATCTCTCCTAAAATCGCCTTCTACCGAGCTCCAAATTTGATTTTGAGTTATGAACTCAAACCCCCATTTTGGGAACTTTTAATTCTGCCGAGATAGGCCTTTTTCGCGTTCGCGACCATTGCTTCGCGTTCGCGAAGGCCAAAACCCAACTGCCTCAAATCCTTCATCGCGTTCGCGACCTCCTCGTCGCGTTCGCGAAGGCCAACTGTTTCTGCCCCATCATTTCCTCTTCGCGTTCGCAAACTCCTTATCGCGTTCGCGATGACCAGCTGACCAACTCCTTCGCGTTCGCGAAGGCCAAACGACCCCAGGCCCCGATCTTCTTTTCTTCTTCGCGTTCGTGTTGCCTGGGCCGCGTTCGCGAAGGCTTGCCCTGCTCCTTCTTCGCGTTCGCGTCTACAGCTTCGCGTTCACGAAGACCAAACCATCAGTCCCTCAAATTCCTCTTCGCGAACGCGGGACTCCCTTCGCGTTCGCGAAGAAGGAAACCAGACTTCAGCAACAGCAGTCCAAACAGCTCCAATTTGGTCCGAAACACACCCGAGCCCCTTGGGACTTCAACCAAACATACCATCAAGTCCCAAAACATCATACGAACTTAGTTGAGGCTTCAAACCACATCAAACAGCGCCGGAATTACGAATCGCGCATCGAATCGAATTATGAACTTCCAAAACTTCCAACTTCTAAAACTCGTGCCGAAACCTATCAAACCAACCCGGAATGACGTAAACTTTTGCAGGCAAGTCCCAAATAATATAACGGAGATGTTCCAACTCTCGGAATCGCATTCCGACCCTGATATCAAAAAGTCAACCCCTGGTCAAACTTCCCAAAAATTTGACTTTCGCCATTTCAAACCTAAATTGGCTACAAACCTCAAATTCACAGTCCGGATACGCTCCTAAGTCCAAAATCACCCAACGGAGCTAACGGAACCGACAGAACTCTATTCCGGAGTCATCTTCACACAGTTCCGACTACGGTAAAAATCCTAAGACTTAAGCTTCCATCTCAGGGACTAAGTGTCCCAAATCTCTCTGAATCATCCGTAAATCAAACTCGACCACACACGCGGGTCATAATACATATTGCGAGGCTGTTCGAGACCTTAAGTCACTGAACGGGAGGTAAATTATTAAAACGACAAGTCGGGTCGTTACAATTGTTTACTTAAAGTCAAACCTTGATAAATTCTTCCAACTTAAAGCTTCCAAATTAAGAATCCCTCCACCAAAATCGAACATCAAAACCAACCATACAAGCAAGTCATAGTACATCTTATGAAGCTACTCAAAGTCTCAAACCACCTAACAAAATGCTAAAACTCAAAACAATCAACACATTGATATTATAAGTCCGTAGAAATCCAAACAGCAATAATTATTTCAGGGATTTACGCAAATATTCTTTAGTCACATCAGGCCATTCTCAATAGTGTATTGAGGACGTCCTCCTCTTTTACTCACTCAAAAAATGCAGTACCTCAGGTTCAGTTGGATAATCAATTATAGCGCAGTCCCCCTCAACTGTCATTGCCTACATAATAAGAGGGTCGGCAACCATCTGTAACACCTTTTGCGAATGTGTGGTGCATGAGGGCCTGCATGTGCTCTAGATACTTCAGGTTTCGTCCAAGGGATACTCCTCTGCATAGTTCATGTGCTTCTTTTCAAATTCACGCATGTAATGTGTTCAGAAGTTTATAGAGTTGGACAATACTTTTATTATTTATAAAAACAAAACAAAAAGGTACAAAATGCTGTAAAATAGAGATGGGGATCTGGTCGTATGTAGTAAACACACCAATTAATATACACCAATTACACTTCAATTCTGAAGTAGTTCGTATCGGCATAGATTGCCTTTGATATGTAATTACAGAAATAATTACAAACATTTAGAATTTGTGCTATGACAATAACCACACGCTCTGTCCCAATTCCGGCTGTTCAGGAAGGAGGTTGGTCACCACTTTCCTACGGACTCAAAGACACTCAACAAGCCAATATCACCCCAACCTAAGAAAAAAATACATATAGTATATGATACAACTGATAATTACCTTCCATCAAAATAATACTAACAATTATATGCACATTAAACCATTATCTGCAGCTCCGAATTTCTATTAGTGATATTTGCTTTTGTGAACTTATGAAACTTGATTCTGAGCAGACTGCCTGTGATTGACAAGTTTAGGCTTTTTGCTCTCTTTGCTTGGCAGTTGTTTATCCTTGTAATACATAGGAGCTGCCTTGCAGAGACTCCCGCATGCCAAACCTATATTGAGCTCACCTCAATTTTGTTTCCTTACCACAACCAGTCAGGTTGTCACGTGTACCAAGGTTATCCGCCTCATGAGCCAGAGAAAGTTTGTCCCTTGCTCCTAAAACCAACTTCTGAGGACAACCCAGCCTTTGGCTAAGATCAATTTCTTTCAATCTTGCCAAGGCACCCATTTGAGTCTGTCTTCTCAAGAGCCTTTTAACCATATCATCCAGTTCCACAATTTTTCTCTGTAAGTTGGTTCTATCCATCTGTGAACACAGGGTGGGAAATGGAACAGCAATATCATTATTAACTAATGCACCAGTATAACATTTATCTCCTAATATGGGCAAGAGAAGAAAAGTTCATACTGTCAGCATTTCATTTTGAGCAGTCAGCAACTGATCGCGTTCTCGTAACTGTTCTATGCACATCTGGGATGATAACACGTCTGCCTCACTTTTTTTCACTTTCAAAATGTATCTAAAAATTGGTAAATAGTCAGAACCCATCATATAGCATCCTACAACCAGAATCTAAGTAGAATATTATACTGGTTATTCTCAAATACTAGAAGATTTATCAATCCTATGCACTTTCTGGAAGAACTTGAATGATAATTTGAGTAACTCCAAGAGAAACACTATTTAATTGATTGGCCTCTCATTCAATAAGACACTCCACTGCCAATCATACTACTAATATGACATATCATTCCTTGTCTACTCAGTACCGGTTAAATTTAAGAATGAGGAAGACAAAGTAACTTACCTCTCTCTTTCTTCAACTAGATCATCAATTTGTCTCCTTAGATCTGAAAGTTGTCGCTCCTGTAATAACATAAACCAGTGTAAGGCTCACAATGAAAATAAGTATTTGTTTCCTACTAAGCATACCATTGCAATGCGCTCTTCTGATTGTTGCTGAGCCTCCTCTACAAATTTTTGCAGTTGATACTGTTTTATCAAATTCTAGAACATACAGAAAAAAAGTCCTTTAAAACTCAGAAGCAGAAATACACAAGAAAATAAAGAGGTTTTAGTTGGGAACATACTGCATAACTAGTCATGTCCAGCTTGACACCAAGCAAATCCCGAATTACATCATGTGTCATGTTTTCTGTTGCAGCCAGTCTACTGTTCAGCATACAAATCTGACAACAGATAGAGTCATAAATATGTGCAGAAAGAGTAATCATATCAAATCATACTATATTGTAAATGCGAGGACTTTTAGTTGAAGTTATTTTATTAAAATATCCTTCAGAAATTGAATGACCATATCACCCTCTTAATTTACCCTCTAAAATATCTCTCATTAAATGCTTTACGCCTCTTTCTCCCTCCTTTCTATTCCTCTATACGAACTTTTTAATTTCAGATATTTGATGTTGGATTATAAAGTCTAACTTGGAGTGGTAGGAAAACTTAAGTTGGCATTAAAAATATGTTCAATGTAAATGGTGTTCTTTGTCAAAAAAAAAAAAAAATGGTGTGAATTCACAACTAAAGATCATGAAATATTAATGTGGCAATTAAAAGTTCCATCTTTAATACAAGGAAATATAGGACGACTGAATGGGCGGGGGAGGTTACATTTGGAATGAATGGGAGATAAAAAGTCAAAGAATTGTTTGGATCAACTTTTGTGGCTTTATATTTCCCTTTCCTGAGAATTCATTTACTCCAATTAGTTTTGCAATGACATTTTTAGATGAAGAACTTTCTATAATACATCCAGTATCATAGCATGGGAAATTAGACATACTATGCCATGTACATTTCGGAAGCATAGTAATGAAGAAATATAATTTAATGCTTATGCTTGATGTTTTTATGACTTATTAGTAGTTTCCTTTTTATTTCTTTTGACTAAAATATTCTTATGATGAGATCTCATGGATTCAATTTGTGTAACAGCAAAGCTATTTTTTCTGTTTGATGTCCTTACTTTCCTTTTTCCTCTTTTGTGAACCACTCTTAGCTTATGTCTTTTGTTTGTTTTTACTTGATATCAATATTTGATGTATTGATGTTCCACATAACATCTTCGTCCTTTTCTTTTACTTTTGTGATATTTTTAAATTATTGATTTATTTGTTACATTTATTTTTATTTGCGTCATTGTTCCAAGATCAAAGATAAGCATGGTCATGTTAAACGCCATATATTTTCACTGCAAAGAAGCTTAGAGATATTTTTTCATGTTTTAATTGTGATTCCTCATGTTAAAGATATTTCTCCATCTTCTTAGAATGTGCATGCTTGTTTGGAGTTGTAAAGCAAGTACATAACTCATATAGCGAATTTCCAATAAAGATTCGAAGATTTCTATAAATCAGGGTTCTTGCTTTATTGAGTTGGCTAAATATGATTAACAAACTTGCATTTTTTTCTTTTATCGACTTTAATTTTATAACTCAAACATATCTTTAAAACTATTTTATATTGGTACCCAATAATGTGAGGTACAAGCACAACGCGCGTGCCTAGAAACTAGTTATAATATAAAAGCGGCAGGAGCTCTTTGAAACTTGGAAGGGCAGAAGATGAACGGATAGTTATAGCACTGTTGAGACAATAACCAAGAGTAACTTTGTTGGTTTTCTGAAATGAGAAGTAGATATATCAACAGGCGATGAGATACAATTGCATATCTGCCACTTAAGTCATGTACACTCGTGATTTGGTCTTAAATTGTGCAACCTATTTAATTGCTTCAGTTCATGGAATGGAACAAGGTCATGATAGATTGCCTCTATTAGATCTTTGCTAATATACTTCACAAGTTCTTAAATATATATCAATAGCCTTTACTCCTATTAAGGAGGAGCAACATATAAAATATGTACAGTGACAGAATTCCCCATTTTTTTGTAGAGCTTAGCAGTAAAATGGCAGTTCTTTTTCATTAACGGTGGTGTCTGGTTTAATCTTGCCTTAGGAATCCACCTGGTTCTTGCTACCTCCCACTCTCCCACCAGTACAAGTACAAGTACCAAGTAACTTTGCACACCAAGGCTTAAGGAAATGAGAACACGTTACATAGTGTTACTGATGAGATTTGAACTGAGCAGTTAAAAGCTATTGTTATTCATGCTTATATATGATTTCGTGATAACATCTCAGACTGAAGGTTGATGTGGATTACTAAATTTACAATATCCCAAAAGTTGCTAAAGTATCATCTTTAGGAACGAGCAAAGGCATTAGCTTTCTGCAGCTACCATGTCTAATATATGACTCCTGCATGAAAAACTTTATTATCTAAAAGTACATACCTCCTTCTGTTTTTGAGCCTGTAACACCTCTAGCTCTTCTATGTGAAATTTAGCTGCTGACAGTTCCTGGTCTTTCTCACTATTCATCTGCTGAACCAAACTGGAAATGCATCTGAAAGGTGAGCTTGAACCTCTTGTCCTGGTTGAGCTTGAGCACTTCTCTGTCTTATCTGAAGTTGGTCCTCCATTTAGTGTGTTTAATGAGTGAGTTTCAAGTCCATGCAGCACTGCCTCCAACTCCTTGTACTGATATCATAAATGGCAAATGAGAGCTGGTAACTGTCTCAAATTTATAAGCATCATATCACCATACAGAAAACTACGGCACAGAGATTTGGCTACAGCTCCAAGTGGACTGTGCAGTCTCTAGCGTGGAACTTACATTAGAAGATTGTAAATGGTTTTTCCTTTCCAATTGTAATTATAAATTCCTTTCCCATAAAAAGCTGTGAGTCCAAAGAAATTTTTAAGTCTAGTATGGGCAATATTCAAAGATTTTCCATAAGTAGAAACTCACAGCATAAGTTTCAACAACAACTCAGTAAAATCCCACGAGTGGGGTATGGGGAGGCTAGTGTGTACACAGACCTTACCCCTACCCTGGGGGTAGAGAGGCCGTTTCTGATAGACCCTCGGCCACAGCATAAGTTTCACTTTGCAGAATTAATTTTAATGCCTGAAGTAAATTCAGTGGATTCCCTAGCACTAGGCTTAAAATGTGGATTTTGAAATCTCGTCCTGAGAAACGAATTAGAGATACAGAGGTTTTGCTACTTGATTTTGTTATTTACTTGCTCACAACTATAGGTTATATGGACTTGCTATGCTTTACAATACCTTTTGTTGATACTGTGATGCTTGGGCTTGGGCGTGCAACAAGATTTCTGAAATGTATTCCTTGTATTGTTCTATCTACAGCATATAAACCAAAGCTAAGTATTATGTGGAAAATATGGCTGGACAAAAAGTCTTATAATGAAAGAAATCAACCTGTGACACAAGAACCTACCTCTTTAGTTAGCTCTGCTTTTTCTTCTTCAAGATCTCCTATTCGGTAATAAACCTCAGTAGGCTCCACGAACCTGCCATATAGTTTCTTGATCAATGTCACATCATATACCATATCATGGTTATGTATCAAATCATCCTGTATGCAATTAAACCACATGAACTTTCTGACCTCGAAAATTGATCCTTTGTGGACAGTTCACCTGAGCTCTTCATGTCCATACTTCGAGAGTTCTCAACCATTAATAATCTTTTTCTTAGCGCTTGAAGTTCCAGTTCTAATGAATCTCTAATCAGGCGATCTCTTTCTACCTCTTCTTCCATTTCATGTACCTCAAAAAGGGGATAAAATAAAGGACCTGAATTTCTTAACATCAAACCAACAGAATAAAGCTTGCTCATTCCACATTTAAAGGAGAGCTCAACTTGAATTAAAAAGTTGCACTACTCCTGATTTTGCCAGGGGCCAATGAACAGTGGGCATTTTCAAGTCTGAACATATTTAAAATGTGGAAAGGCTTACCTTATTCTCCAGTACATTTATGGTGCCGTCAAGTTCCTCAACTGAGTGTTCTAAAATCTTAACCTCCTCATCTTTTTGTTCAGCATACATTTTACTGGCTTCTGATGCCTGGTAAATTAAGAAGTAAGTCATCAGTGCAGGACATGTCCATCAAAGTTTAACTGGTTAAATATTCTTCAGAAAATACAAACCTGGTGAGCTTGTACAGCAATAGCTTCATTCTCATCAGCTAGTGAACATGCCATATCAAGCCTGTCTTGCAGGAACCGGAGTTGTTCAAGAAGCTGGTTCTTTTCTCCAGTTACCCTCTTGAGATCATCTTCTGTATCTTTATCTGTCATCGATGGTATCAGTTGTTTCTCTGCAGAGGAGGTCAGCCGAAGAATTTCACTTTCTAGGCTTTTCACAATCTCTCTTTGTTCTTCCAACTCATCCTCTGTTTGAGACTTCTTCAGACAAAGATCATCTAAAAGAGCTCTCAACTCAGAGTTTTGATTTGAGAAAGTATCCGATTCTCTTCTAGTCTCTTCAAGATCAGATTTTGAGGCAAATAGATCACTCTCCATCTCTTTCAGCCGATTTTCAAGAGTTCTGTGCTGAATGAGCATTTCATCTAGTTGATGTTCTTTAGTAGATAACTCATTTTGAGCTTGATCCAAAGCTGCAATTAACTTTTCAACTTCATCCGTGATATCCTTTCTGCTAGAAGCTGATTCTTGCAATAAGCTAATGTCAAATAGCAAACCTTTCAGCAAAGCTTCTTTTCGTTCCAATTCTTTTCTAAGCTCCAAATTTTCATTTTTGCTGTTAATCTGGTCTAAACCCAACTCTTTATCCTCCATTTTTCCAAAGCTTGTCATTCCATCCAGTTCTTCTTTATCCATTATCATGCCAATATTACAACTTCCGCAACTTCTCCCCAAGTCACGTATAGAATCTATAGCTTCGCAACGGTATAGCACAGTAGAGGATATCCCATTCTTCATAGTGTCAAAAACAATACCTTCTAGTAATAAATTTGAGTTGCTAATGAGGTTCAGTGTCTCTTCTGCCATTCTAAAAGCATCAGCAAACAATGTTTTCAAAAATTCCTCCACATCTTTTTGCATATCCAAGAAAGACCCTTCAAGCAAGGACATTGTATTTGAAATTTCTTGCAAGCTGCAACAGGCCTCATCCTGTAGTATTCCTATTTCTTCATCTCTCTGTCGAATGGAGGACTTAAGTTGTTTGACATCTTCAACCAAGCTTGCTTTCTGCTCCAGTAATTCCTCTTCTGCTCGTCTCAACATAGAAGTCAATTTTTTTTCATTTTCATTCACTTTAACCAGAGTATTTAACGTGTAATCTACTTCTTTGATGGTTGAGAAGGCGAGCTCAAACTTCTTAGAGAAGTTTTTCTCTTCAGTGATTTCATCACCAGTTTCTTCCTGCAAGCTCAGAATGAACCCCAAGAAAACAATAGTGAATTTTCAGAACTTACGAGAGCAGGGAACTACTTTATCTAGTAATACAAAGATAAAACCACAACAATTTGACCTCTTTTCTTACCTAAGCGATAAAAGGATGTTAAGTTTCAGAATTCAATTTAAGTTTATTGAAAAACTATTTGACATCTGTATTACCTCTCTCCTGTAGTTGCAGCTAAATTCAGCTCCATGCATCATCATTTTATGACCCTGAATTATTTCATTTTGTTGATTCTTGATTGGCTGCTGGTCATTCAGTTTTGCAAGTTCAGCTGAATCAGAGAGATACATCACTGGGGGTGAGCCCTCTCCTTTCTCATTGAAAACGGAATAAAACTGAGCATTTATTTTGGCAAAAGCACCATATGCCATTTTAAAATCCCTCCTCAAATGCAGTAGTGTTGTGCCTTCTAGATTCAAATTCTTCGGTATGCTTTGTGAATTACAACTGTGGGGAGATGTATTTGACCTTTTTGCTGAAGCAACACTTTCAGTTGAAAGATTAGAACATGAAGCCAAACAGTCAGTTGTCCATCCATCTGATTCACTTGGATCCTCAGTTGTATCAGGACATAGATGCAAATTCAAAATTCTGCTAAGATTTGCTGTGATGTGATTCAGTTTCTCGTTTGTTTCAACAAGTTCATACCTAATCTGATGCAGCAGTTTCTGCTGTTTGTTATGGTCATGAAGCTTACTGGTATCACTTGATGGAAATCCAACTGCATGGTACTGAGAACTACCATTTTCTATTAGATCATAGAACTTATTCCTCATCTGATGGATAAGATCTAGAAATTCTTGATTGAACTCCTTGCACAAGCAAATCATTTTATAGGCGTCTGATTGGAGGCCTGACAGATAGTTTTGTGCATCAAAGCAAAGAGCATTTACAGCATTCTCCACCTCCAGTAGCTTTAACATTGCCAACTCAATATTATTTTCATTAGCTATCAATGCTAATACACTTTCACTTGAACTGTCTCCTTTTGTGAGGTTTCTGTCAAGACTATCAGATCCATCATTTGCAGAAAATGAAGCAGCATGAACCTCAGCGGTGTGGTTCCCCTTGTGCAGCAGATGTTTTTCTACAGATTCCAACCTACTGATTTGATCATCTAAAGAAGAAACTAGCTGGAATGCTTCCTTGTCGCTCGACTCATTGTCTAACTGCTGAGCTTGAGTAAAAGCCATTGTTGCACCTTTCAGAGAATTCAATTTCTCATCCATTTGCAATATGACCCGTTGTGCTTCTTCCAAACTCCTTCTTAACAAAAGAATGGTTTCTTCCTTCTCAACACAAATTTTAGCAGCTCTCTCAACATGTCCACCAATGCAAGCATTGATGTCAGGAAATGAGCAAGTTATATGTTCTATGTGGGAGGAAGCATCTAGCAGGGACTTAGAACCATCTACTAGAAAGGATGTTAGCTCCAAAGTTGCTATTTCCCATTCCATGCACAGCGCCTCTATTTCTTCCTCTTTAGCTTCCAGATTGTTCTTTAAACTCATGTTTTCATCAGCCATTAAGCATAATTTCTCCTGTAGTTCGGACTTCATGGCAACAATCTCTTCCTGCATATGAAGAATCGCTTTAGTTGTTTCTGTTTCAACTTCCTCACGCACTAACTCAGTTTGGTGTTCCTCTGACAACTTTAATGCATGATCCTCCAGATATTGGCTATTAAGCAAGTGAGCCTCCCCAAGGTCCTTGGACATTTTCTCCAACTTAGCTTGCAAAGCCACCATGCAGAGGTCTCCATTACTGTCCTGATTTTCAAAAACAGAGCCTCTTGATTCATGGCTATCAGGTTTAGGCCTGTGTTGTATTCCAGCCCTTTCAGTTTCACACAGCTGCTTAGACAGCCTTTGATTTTCTTCCCTTGTGAACTCTAGCTCTTCTATTAGCTTAACTTGTTCCTCTTCCATTGCTTCCATCAAGGATCTTGCTTCAACCAACTGTTTCATGATATCTTTATGCTGCGAAATGGAGGCCCAATCAATTTCGACAACTTCTTGATGTTTGGATTCTCCACCTTCTAGCGGGTCTTGTGATGCCCTGTTTACTTTATCAGCTTCAGTTGATATGGTCTCCACCTGTTAAAGTACCGGTTAGACAACAGCATAAACAAAGAGTTCAGTATCTCAATTGATTTAATCTTCCTTGCCTCTATATCTGCAAATAATTTTCCGGCTTGGGATTTCTATATGTCAAGGAAGAAAATTTAATCCTTGTTACGGAAAAAATGTAGGATCCTCTTACAAAATCAAATGCAGCTTGGTTAAGGTTCACATGTTTTCCCAATTCTCCTTGCAATTCATCAACCTCACTGCAAACCGAAAGACAGATCAGAAGCGGAACCAAAAAAAAAACTTTTGAATGAGAACAGTAATGAAATTTGAACTCTCATTTCATTGAGGCATTACTAAGAGAGTAAAGTTTGCCATGCTGTTTGGATGTCAAGAAAGAAAGTATCAATCTTGTCACACCATAGTTTTGAAATTATAACTTAGAAGGGTAAAATTAATATATGTATTTTGACAAATACCCATGAACGCTCGCACACCCGCACACATATATGAGTTCCACTCATTTGGTAAGCGATATAAGCAATCTTTGTGCTCCGAAAGAAATTAAATTTGCTGAATAGCATTGAACCACCTCATCTAAAAGTTAAAATGTTAGAGAGGAGACACTTCCATTTATTTATTTATTTAGGTCTAAAACACGACCCTCACATGCCGGCGCTAATTCTTTTTCTTGGGCCAAGCACGTTAAAATAATTTAGCTTTTGTGTGGTGGTGAGACTGAACGCAAAACCTCTATCTGCTCTACTACCATGCTAAATAGTGGTGAACATGTCATGACTTGAGAAATGCAGCTGTTAAGTGGTTAGTCATGGATAGTGTCCCACATCGGGAAGTAGATATCTATTATTATGTAATCACTGTATATAAATAGGGCGTTGTACAACACTTAAGATAATAAATATAAAACTTTTCCGTACTATACTTCTCACATGGTATCAGAGCGTTGGTGAGAAACATCCAGGAAAGAAAACTCCGCCAGACAGTCGCCGTGTGTCAATTTCCAGCGACTTCTAGGACTTTTATTGCGTCATCTACATTCCCTCCAGTGTTGTGCTAAAACCAACACCACCACAGGGTCCTACACCCTCCGGTGACCAAACCCCAAAAAACCCCGCCGGACACACGTGCCGACCAGAGGGAAGAAAATTCCAGCGAGATCTCCTCATGCACCGGCACGTGAGCTGCTTTCCGGTCAGTTTCTAACATAAGTTCTTTTGGACAGCTTGCTCGCGAGGCTATTCCGAGCCTATCCATCCATGTTACATCAAATTCCGACAACTTTTTTATTTTCCGGCGACTATTCAGTTTCCGGCGAGATAAGTGTTTTTTCTTCACTATTCGTGTGAGCTTTTTAGTGTTCTTGATTGTATGTGCTATTTGGTCCAACAATGTCTTTGGGGCTTCATATTTTTGGTTCTAAAAACATGGGTTCTGGAAATTCAAGTTTGATGATTACTTCGGAACCTTTAATGGAAAGTTCAAACTACTTAGCCCGGGCTTCTTCTGTTGAGTTGTGGTGCAAGGGTCAAGGTGTTCAAGATCACCTAGTCAAGAAGACTAGTGGTGGAGATGAAAAAGCCAAAGCACTCTGGGAGAAAATTGATGCTCAATTATGTAGTTTGTTGTGGCGATCGATTGATTCCAAGTTAATGCCTTTGTTTCGTCCATTCCAGACATGTTATTCAGCTTGGGAGAAGGCTCGTACTTTATACACTAATGATATATCTCGTTTTTATGATGTGATATCTCGGATGACAAGCTTAAAGAAACAAGAATTGGATATGCTACTTACTTGGGACAAGTGCAGGCAGTTATGAAGGAATTTGAGAAGTTGATGCCAGTCACTGCTAGTGTTGAACAACAACAAGAGCAACGACAGAAGATGTTTCTAGTTCTTACACTTGCTGGATTGCCTAATGACCTTGACTCAGTGAGAGATCAAATTTTGGCTAGTCATTCGGTTCCTACAATTGATGAATTATTCTCTCTGCTTCGTCTTGCTGCGCCACCCAGTCGCACAGTGATCTCACCACCAACTGTTGACTCCTCTATTCTCGCATCTCAGACAATGGAAAATCGGACATCTCAGGCTATGGAGAATCAGAGGAGGTCGTTTTGGGAGATCTCGATCCAAATGTTCTTATTGTAATAAACTTAGACACACTCGTGAAATATATTATTCTTTACATGGTCGACCACCCAAAAACGCTCATGTTGTTCAAACCGAGACTACAGGTAACCAGGGATTTTCTTTATCTGAAAGGGAATATAATGAGTTCCTTCAGTATCAAGCAAGTAAGCAGACATCTCCACAAGTAGCCTCGGCTGCTCAGATTGATACTCTCGTTGCTGGTAATTCTTTTGCTTATGTTTCTAAGTCAAGTACTCTTGGACCGTGGGTCATGGACTCAGGAGCTTCTAATCATATCTCTGGTAATAAATTACTTTTGTCGAACATTGTGTATTCGTAGTCTCTTCCTACTGTTTCTTTAGCCAATGGGTTCCAAACTAAAGCAAAAGGAGTTGGACAAACTAATCCCTCATCTTCTGTCACTCTAGATTCCGTTCTTTATGTCTCTGGTTATCCATTTAGTCTTGCATATGTTAGTCGTTTGACTCGTGCCCTCCATTGTGGCATATATTTTATTGATGATTCTTTTATTATGCAGGACTGCAGTACGGGGCAGACGATTGGCACAGGGCTTGAATCACAAGGGTTTTACTACCTTCACTCACTCAATCCTTCCACAGCATGTCCAGTTACAGATCCTCCAGACCTAATTCACTGAAATTTAGGACATCCGAGTTTATCCAAGCTTCAGAAGGTGGTGCCTAGTTTATCTAGATTAGATTGTGAGTCGTGTCAACTTGGAAAACATACCCGAGCCACATTTTCGCGTAGTGCTGAGAGTCGTTCAGAGTCTGTTTTTTCTTTAGTTCATTCTGATATATGGGGTCCTAGTAGAGTTAGTTCAACCTTAAGATTTCGTTATTTTGTTAGTTTCATTGATGATTACTCAAGATGTACTTGGATTTTCCTAATGAAAGATCGTTCTAAATTGTTTTCTATCTTCCAGAATTTTTGTGCTGAAATTAAAAATCAATTTGGTGTTTCTATTCGCACTTTTCATAGTGATAATGCTTTAGAATACTTATCCTCTCAATTTCAGCAGTTTATGACCTCTCAAGGAATTATCCATCAAACATCTTGTCTGTATACCCCTCAGCAGAATGGGGTAGCAGAGAGAAAGAATAGGCATCTCATTGAAACTACTCGCAGACTTCTCATTCAGTCCCATGTTCCGCAGCGTTTTTGGGGCGATGCAGTTCTTACAGCTTGTTACTTCACTAATCGAATGCCTTCATCTACTATCCAGAATCAGTTTTCACACTCAGTATTGTTCCCTCAGTCACCTTTATACTCTCTTTCTCCACGTGTTTTTGGGAGTACATGTTTTGTTCACAACTTAGCTCCCGGAAAAGATAAGTTAGCTTCTCGTGCTCTTAAGTGTGTCTTCCTTGGTTATTCTTGGGTTCAAAAGGGGTATCGCTGCTACTCACCTGACCTTCGTAGATATCTTATGTCAGCTGATGTCACATTTTTTGAGTCTCAACCTTACTTTACTTCTTCTGATCATCTTAATATATCTACTTGTACCTACTTGTGAGGAATCCACACCCACAACACCACCACAACCACAACTACCTATACATACTTTTGAGGAGTCTACCGTTGCTCCTCCTACTTCTTCTGATCATTTTAATATATCTGAAGTCTTACTTGTACCTACTTGTGAGGAATCCACACCCACAACACCACCACAACCACAACTACATACTTTTGAGGAGTCTACAGTTGCTCCTCCTACATCCCCAGCCGCAAGGCCACCACTCTTGATTTATCATCGTCGTCCACGTCCAGCATCAGGCCCAGGTGATTCACGTCCTACATCAAATTCTACACCTACTATGGACTTGTCTCCTCTTAGTCAACCAATTGCACTCTGCAAAGGCGTACGATCCACACTTAATCCTAATTCACATTATGTCGGTTTAAGTTATCATCGTCTGTCATCACCCCATTATGCTTTTATATCATCTTTGTCCACTATTTCTATCCCTAAGTCTACAAGTGAGGCACTATCTCATCCCGGATGGCGACAGGCTATGATTGACGAGATGTCTGCTCTACATGCAAGTGGCACTTGGGAGCTTGTTCCTCTTCCTTTAGGTAAGTCTACAGTTGGTTGTCGTTGGGTTTATGCAGCCAAAGCCGGCCCGGATGGCCAGGTTGATCGGCTTAAGGCTCGTCTTGATGCAAAAAGATACACTCAGATTTTTTGGCTTGATTATAGTGACACTTTCTCTCCCGTGGCTAAAGTAGCATGTGTTCGCCTCTTTTTGTCCATGGTTGTTGTACGTCATTGGCCTCTTTATCAGTTAGAAATTAAGAATATTTTTTCCACGGTGATCTTGAGAAAGAAGTTTATATGGAGCAACCATCTAATTTTGTTGCTCAGAGGGAGTCTAGTGGTCTTGTATGCCGATTGCATAGGTCACTATGTGGTTTGAAACAGTCCCCTCGAGCTTGGTTTGGTAAGTTCAGCACAGTTATTCAGGAGTTCGACATGACTCGTAGTGAAGCTGATCACTCTATGTTTTATCAGCATTCTGCTCCTAATCTGTGTATTTATCTGGTGGTTTATGTTGATGATATTGTTATTACTGGCAATGATCAGGATGGTATTACTAATCTGAAACAACATCTCTTTCAGCACTTCCAAACTAAAGATCTGGGCAGATTGAAGTATTTTCTAGGTATTGAGGTCGTTCAGTCTAGCTCAGGTATTGTTATTTCATAGCGGAAGTATGCCTTAGACATTCTTGAGGAGACTGGAATGATGGGTTGCAGACCTGTTGACACTCCTATGGATCCGAATGCTAAGCTTCTGCCAGGACAGGGGGAGCCTCTTAGAGATCCTACGAGATATAGGAGGTTGGTTGGCAAATTGAATTACCTCACGGTGACTAGACCTGACATTTCTTTGCCTGTGAGTGTTGTAAGTCAATTTATGGATTCTCCCATGCAGTTGTTCGCATTCTTCGGTATATAAAGTCAGCTCCATGCAAAGGATTACTATTCGAGGATCGAGGCCACGAGCAGATTGTTAGGTACACACATGCTGATTGGGCAGGATCACCTTCTAATAGACGCTCTACGTCTGGATATTGTGTTCTAGTAGGAGGTAATTTGGTCTTTTGGAAGAGCAAGAAACAGAATGTAGTTACTCGATCTAGCGCCGAAGAAGAATGTCGAGCCATGGCTATGGCAACGTGTGAGCTAGTTTGGGTCAAGCAGTTGCTCAAGGAGTTAAAGTTCGAAAAATCAACAAGATGGAGCTGGTGTGTGATAATCAAGATGCTCTTCATATTGCGTCAAATTCAGTGTTCCATGAGAGGACTAAACACATTGAGATCGACTGTCACTTTGTCAGAGAAAAGATATACTCAAGAGATATTGTTACAAAGTTTGTGAAGTCGAATGATCAGGTTGTAGATATTTTCACTAAGTTTCTTACTGGTTCTCATATTAGTTACATATGTAACAAGCTCGGTACATATGATTTATATGCACCGGCTTGAGAGGGAGTGTTAAGTAGTTAGTCATGTATAGTGTCCCACATCGGGAAGTAGATATTTATTATTATGTAATCACTGTATATAAATAGGGCGTTGTACAACACTTTAGATAATTAATATAAAACTTTTCCGTGCTATATTTCTCACAGCAGCAATAAAAGAAATGTCGCTAGGGGAGTTCGAAGCTGGGAGGGAAGTACAAGAATAACTAATGCTAAATCGATGGCCGAGATTAATTTTCACTGCATGAGTTTCAAAGGCTCAGATGCTGCCAACAGGATGAGTCTGTTATAAAACTCAACAAACTAGTCGAGCAGAGTATCACTGAACCAACGGGTATTTTCCCAATTCTCTCTCTTTCTTCTCAAATCGCATCTCCTTCTTTCTCTTCTAATCCTTTCTCTTCTACAGATCTGCAGCTCGTTATGGAATCTCAATTAGCTTAGTTTCCGTTTTTCTTATTAGTTCTCCATCCAGTTGTTTAGTTTGTAATTGTTGATTGGCTTGATTATTAGGAAAGATTTGATTCTGATTGATAAAGATTTGATTCTGATTGAGATTTGATTTTATTCTGATTGATTGTAATTTATTTCCCTTCCTAAAATAGTCATAGGACCTAGTGTATAAATACCTTTCCTTCTGATTTGGCAGAAAATATGGAGACATTCAAGGAGACTTAGGAAGGGAAATAAATTACAATCAATCATAATAAAATTAAATCTCAATCAAAATCAAGGCTTTCTCAATCAGAATCAAATCTTTCCTAATAATTAAGCCAATCAACACGATGACTTGGGTATATTTGTTAAAAGCCAAAAGTGAAGTTTTCTCTTATTTTCAGTCATTTCATAAAATGATTTGCACTCACCTTGATGCTAAAATAAAAATCTTGAGAAATGACAATGGCAGTGAATACATGGATAAAAGATTTGGTGTTTATTTGGAGTCCAATGGGATAGTCTATTAGACTAGTTGTCATTACAATAGTCCCCAAAATGGGGTCGCTGAAAGAAAAATTGGCATTTGTTAAAAGTAGCAAGATCTCTTATGTTCACCACGCATCTACCAAAACCTTACTGCGGTGATGCTATTCTAGTGGCCGCCTATCTTATCAACAGAATGCCACTTAAAACCCTCAATTTTCAAAGTCCTCTGGAAGCTTTAAAGGGTAAAAATGAATATATTGTTCCTCCAAAGGTGTATTTGCTTTGTCCACATTAGAAATTTTGGGAAACTTGATCCTAGAGCTATAAAGTGTGTTTTCATTGGGTATTCTCCGACACAGAAAGGTTACAACTATTATCATCCTCCCTCTAGGAGATCTTTTGTTAGCAAGGATGTTACCTTTCGAGAATCTGAGCCCTATTTCAATATAACCTCGTCGCCTCTTCAAGGGGAGAGCAATAAGGAGGAAGAGGTCACTCTACCTAGTTTCATTACTGGACTTCTTGATGACATTGTCACAGGGGAAAGTGAAATTGGAGAAAGAATTCAAGAGGAGACTATTGGGCGTTTGGAATGCCTGATTTGAAAACTTACTCAAGGAGAAATAGAACAGGAGAAACCATCATGCAATCTACTGAAGCTGAACCTTCTTCTACTTGTGAGTTATCTACATTTCCTAATGAGTTAGATGTGCTTATTGCTCACAGAAAAGGAGTCACATCTTGCACCACCCAAACACCCTTTATCTAATTTTGTCTCCTATAATTCTTTGTCTCCCTCCCATAGAACCTTTGTTTTGTCTATTTCTTTTGTATCTATTCCCCAGAATTGGAGGGAAGCTTTTACAGATCCTAAATGGAAGCAACCTATGATTGAAGAAATGAAGGCCTTGTCAAAAAATAAGACTTGTGAACTTGTCACTTCACCTCCCGATAAGAAGTTGGTTGGCTACAAATGGGTCTTCACTGTGAAGCACGAAGCAGATGGCTCAATCGAAAGATTCAAAGCAAGATTGGTGGCTAAGTGATTTACACAGACTTATTGAGCGGATTATCAAGAGACACTTGCCCCTGTTGCTAAGATGAACACTATTAGAATTCTTTTGTCTTGTCCAGCTAATCTTGATTGGGACTTGCAACAATTTGATGTGAAGAATGCATTTCTTCATGGAGACTTAGAAGAAGAGATGTATATGGAGATTCCTCCTGAAATTTGATACTGCACAAAGTCAAGGAAAGATATGCAAATTGAAGAAAGCCTTGTACAGACTGAAGCAATCTCCCAAAACTTGGTTTGACAGATTCTGCAAAGCAATGATCTCCTTCGGTTACCAACAAAGCAATATTGATCACATCCTCTTCATAAGACATCAAACGGGTAAACTCACGCTTCTCATAATTTATGTTGATGACATAGTAACGACATGAGAGATGGCCCGATTGAATAAGTTGTTGGCACATGAATTTGAGATCAAAGATCTAGGAAAATTATAGTACTTCTTGGGAATTGAGGTTGTTAGATCAAAAAGTGAAATCTTTATTTTTCAATGGAAGTATATTCTGGATCTCCTAAAAGAAACTGGTATGGCAGGTTGCAAAAACCAACAGAATCGCTCATTTAAAGTAATCACAAATTACAAACAAAAGTTGGAGAGTTAATTGATAAGGAGAGATATTTCAGGTGGAAGACTCATTTATCTCTCTCATACTAGACCTAACATAGCTTATTCAGTCAGCTTGGTGAGCCAGATCATGCATGATCCCTGAGATCCTCATATGCAAGATGTCTTTCACATTTTGCAGTATCTTAAGTCTGCTCCAAGCAAAGGTCTACTTTTCTCCAAACATGGTCACCTTCAAGTAGAAGCCTATAGAGTTGCGGATTGGGCTGGATCTTTAGATGATAGAAGATCTACGTCCAGTTACTGTACACTCGTAGGAGGGAATTTGGTTACTTGGAAAAGCAAGAAGCAAAGTGTAGTTGCTAGATCATGTGCGGAAGCATAGCTCTAGGGTGTCTGTGAACTTCTTTGGTTACTAAAATTACTAGAGGAATTGAGACTGCCTGAAAAGCGAAAACTTTCCTTATATTGTGACAACAAGGATGCCATCAGCATAGTTCATAATCCAGTGCAGCATGACCGAACAAAGCATGTAAAAATTGATCGATACTTCATCAAAGAAAAAGTTACTTGAGCTTGTTTCATGTGTCATCAGAAAAGCAGTTAGCTGATGTGTTTACTAAGGGTCTCAACAGACAGACTTTTCATACACTGGTTTGCAAGTTGGACATGTGTGACATCTTTGCACCAACTTGAGAAGTGTTGATTGGCTTAATTATTAGGAAAATTTTGATTCTGAATGAGATTTAATTTTATTCTAATTGATTGTAATTGATTGCAAATTGATTGTAATTTATTTCCCTCCTTAAAATAGTCATAGGACCTAGTGTATAAATACATTTGCTTAGGGATGTAAGAAATACACAGAAATACAAGAAGCCTTTTCCTCTTCACAAAATGTACTGTAATCGCAATTGTTTCATTTCAATACAACAGAGAAAATTGTCCCAAAACTTTATTGACTTCTTCACTAACTAAGTGAGTTCCTGAAAATTGGTATCAGAGCTCTCGAACCTGCAACCTGATTAAACGATGGTGAATGACACTAGGATGCAAACTATGGATGCGAGGATTACTTAACACGAGGAGATGCTAGCTGAGTTGACGACTGAGCAACAAACTTTGCAGCAAACACAGCTTGGCATTCAAGGAAACCTGGAATTGATATTGGACAGATTGACTGCTTTGGAGAGACCACCAGCAAATCCAAATGGGGGAGGTTTACTTCCTATGCCGATGCTTGAGGCAAGACAGAATAGGCAAGCTAGATTTACAGTTCCACCTCCCAAGCGGGAATTGCCAAGTTTTGAAGGAAAGGAACCAAGGTATAGCTTAGAAAATGCGAGCGATATTTCAACTTGTATAAAACCATTGAGAATTCTAAGGTTGAAGCGGCTGCTCTTTATTTGTTTAAGTTGTTTAAGACAATCACCTTAAATGGTGCAATAGAACAGGCTAGAATGCAAGAGAAGGCCCTTGAGGCAGTAAGCAAGAAAGACAAAACCACAAGAAAAACCTTACTCGAACACTGGGGTTGCCTCAACTCACAAGGTTTCAACCATGCCAGCTAATAGAATAGGCACTTATAGACTGAGTCCTGAAGTTTATGAGTATAGGAAGACTAATCACCTATGTTTCAGATGTGGAGAGAAGTATGCACCAGGGCACCCATGTAGAAACAGGCAACTAAACTGTTTGGTTGGGGAGAGTGATGATAGCCCTGAGGCTCTAGTGGACCCGCCTGAGACTCAAACAGGAGATCCTAATTTAGCTGAGATAATAATTGAAGGAGAGGTTCAACAGGAGATGTTGGAAGCTATTTGTATCAGTGCATTAGCAGGAAACAGTTCTGGCGTGAATTCAATTTTGGTCAAGGTCATTAGCAAGAACAAGAGCCTAACAGTGTTGGGTTGATTCTGGAAGCAGACATAGTTTTATAAATGAGCAAGCAGTGAAGGGCACTGGACATGTGTCATTTTACAGTCCCCCAATGAAGGTGATTATTGCTGATGGGAATTATGTCATGTGCAATGCTAGATGTGCAGGCTTTAGCTGGAAAATGCAAAATAAACATTTTCAGAAAGATATTAGAATTATACAATTGGGCGGTTGTGATAGTGTTAGGCAATGATTGGATGAAAAAGTATAATCCCACCAAGTTTGATCATGAAAAGAAGTGTGTTACAATAGGGAGGAAGGGCAACAAGACTGTGCTACATGCCATACCTGAAGCAGGCAGTTTGAGCTTTATCAATGGGAGTTCTATGGGAAAATTATTGAGGAAGGGGCAAACACTTATGGCTCATTTGTTCATGGTAAGTGTAACCGGCTACCTGAACAGGAAGACATAGATGATCCAATACAAGAGGTGCTTGAAAGGTACAAAGATGTTTTTGCAAAACCTAAAGCATTGCCTCCTTCCAGATCATTAGATCATCAGATTCCACTAAAACCTGGTGCTACACCAGTTAGCCCGAGAAAATACAGGTACAATTACTATCAAAAGGAGGAACTAGAGAAACAGGTAGCAGAAATGTTGCTCAGTGGGACCATTCAGCCAAGCCAATCTCTCTTTTCTTCTCCAGCCTTATTGGTAAAGAAAAAAGATGGCACATGGAGGTTTTGTGTAGACTACAGGGGTTAAATGAAATTACTATCAAGGATAAGTACCTTATACCCATTGTAGAAGATCTCTTAGATGAATTGCATAGTTCAATAAGTTTTTCCAAGGTGGACCTCGGAGTAGGGTACCATCAAATCAAATGATGGTAGAAGATGTGTTCAAAACTGCCTTCAGAACTCACTAAGGGCACTATGAATTCAGGGTAATGCTATTTGGGCTTACAAATGCCCCTGCTACCTTCGAGGCCTTAATGAATCAGGTTTTTTTACTTTTTCTAAGAAAATTTGTGTTAGTTTTCTTTGATGATATTTTGGTGTATAGTCAGTACTTAGCAGATCATATAAACTATTTATCCATTGTATTTGAGACATTGAAGAAGAATACCCTTTATGCAAAGAGGACTAAGTGCTCATTTGGGCAATCACAAGTTGAATACCTTGGGCATGTCATTACTGCTCAGGGTGTGGCTACTGATCCTAGCAAGGTACAGGCCATGGTGAACTGGCCTAAGTCCACCACAATCAAGGCACTTAGGGGATTTTGGGACTGACTGGCTATTACAGAAAATATGTGGCCAATTATGGTGCGATTTGCAGACCATTAACAGATCTCTTGAAGAAGGAAGGGTTCAGGTGGAGTGAAGAAGCTGATCAAGCTTTTACAGCTCTTAAAAGAGCCATGTCCACGACCCCAGTATTAGCCTTACCTGACTACACTCAACCTTTTGTGGTTGAGATTGATGCATGCCATTCAGGCATTGGAGTTGTACTGATGCAAAATGGAAGACCAGTAGCTTATTTTAGCAAGGTGCTAGCTCTAAGGCACAGGGATAAGTCTATCTATGAGAAGGAATATATGGCCTTACTCAATGCCGTAGATAAATGGAGACACTACCTTCAATATAAGCATTTTGTGGTAAGGATTGATCACCATAGTCTGAAATACTTGTTAGAACAGAAGGTTACCTCAGCCATTCAACATAAGGGGTTGACTAAGTTCTTAGGCTTAGACTATGAAATCCAGTACAAAAGAGGGGCGGAGAACAGAGTGGCTGATGCACTTTCTAGATAGTTTGAGACCTTGTCTGCTGAAGTTGATCCCCACGCAACACTTAATGCCATCAGCACGACTGTGCCAATTTGGGTGCAAGAAATTGGTGCAAGCTATGAAGAGGATGCACTAGCTGATGAGTTGATTGCACAACTCACAGTTGATCTTCAAGGGCCACAGATCTGGCAGTATACTTCTGGAGTCTTGAGGAGAAAGGGCAAGATTACATTGGGGCCACTGGCACTCTCAGGCAACAACTGATTAAGATCTTCATGAAAGATCCTCCATGATTCTTCAGCAGGAGGGCATTCAGGACAGCTAGGGACCTTTAAGAGATTGGCCCAGTTAATCTACTGGCCTCTTATGAAACAGATGGTCATCCAATATGTGACTGAATGTGATACTTGTCAAAAGAATAACAGCTTGTTTGGATGGTTGTTTGTTACTTTAAATACAATGTTTGTTTTGATTGTTACTTAAAATTAATTGTATCGTATCGTTAAATCCGTCTTTAGGTAACGATAAAAAATGTCACTTTATGGAACGACCGATTTGGTGTGGTCGCATCGTTACCTTATTTTTTCCTCTCATCTTGCCCTTCCTTATTATTAAATAATTTTATTTTATCTTTTAACCTACCTTTTTATATAATAATTCTATCTCATACCTTATTTTTTCTTTATAATATTACAAGTTTTTTCTTCATTGTTCCAAACATTGTATATATCAAAACGATACAATACGATACAATACAATATAATACAATACAATATTATATGATGTATTATGAAACGATACATAACAATCATCTAAACAAGCTGTAAAGATGAAAATGTATCCTACTCTGGGCTGTTGCAGCCACTTTCCATTCCTGGTGAAGCTTGGAGACACATCTCTATGGATTTCATTGAAAGATTACCTAAGTCTAAACGTAAAAATGTCATTTTTGTGGTAGTGGACAGAATGACTAAATCTGCTCACATTATGGCCTTAGCACATCCATTTACTGTTGTTGATGTAGCCAATAAGTTTTGGAAGAGAGTCCACACTTTACATGGTACTCCTGAGTCCATTGTCTCAGATAAAGACAGAATTTTTCTCAACAACTTTTGGCAAGCCTTGTTTAAAATGAAGGGAACTCAACTACTATACAGCTCAGTATACCACCCTCAGACTGATGGTCAAACTGAGAGGGTGGACAAATGCATTGAAAATTACTTAAGGTGCATGACTCTAGCCATAGACCTACTCAATGGAAGAATCGGTTGTATTTTGCAAATGGTGGTACAACACCAATTTTCATAGCAGTCTGCAGTGCAGCCCTTATAAAGCTTTGTATGGTTTCTCACCTCCACAGCTGTCCATGGGTCCTCTTTCTGAGACTACAGTCCCTGTTGTTGATGTGATGTTGTGTAGATTTTGAGAAGAAGAAAAGGCTTCTTGTATTTCTGTGTATGTTTACATCCCATGAGCAAGGGAATTTATACAAAGCTCCTAATGCTAATTAAGGAAATAAAATAAATCTGTACAATCAATCCAGCTATCAAATCAAAATAAATAAAATCAGATCTCCTAAATATAATCAAATCTCCTGAAATCATGTTATCAACACTCCTAAATCAAGTCTCCTTGAATCATGCTAATCAACATTCCCCCTCAAGTTGGTGCAAAGATGTTGCACATGCCCAACTTGCAACTCAAAGTATGAAAAGTTCGCTTGTTGAGACCTTTGCTAAACACATCAGCTAGTTGTTTTTCCGATGGCACATGACAAACTCAAGACACCGGTTGTAACTTTTTCTTTGATGAAGTGTCGATCAATTTCCACATGCTTTGTTCGGTCATGCTGGACTGGATTATGAGCTATACTGATGGCAGCCTTATTGTCACAATACAAGGAAAGTTTTCCTTTTTCAGACAATCTCAATTCCTGTAGTAGCTTTTGTAGCCAAAGCAATTCGCAAACACCCTGGGCCATAGCTCTATATTCTGCCTCCGCACTTGATCTAGCAACTACACTTTGATTCTTGCTTCTCCAAGTAACCAAGTTTCCTCCTATGAGCGTACAGTAAACGGGTGTTGATCTTCTGTCATCTAGAGATTCAGCCCAATCCGCATCTGTAAAGGCTTCTATTTGGAGGTGATCATGATTGGAGAAAAGTAAACATTTCCCTGGAGCAGACTTCACATACCGCAAAATGTGAAAGACAGCTTGCATGTGAGGATCCCCGGGATCATGCATGAACTGACTCACCAGGCTAACTGAATAGGCTATGTCTGGTCTAGTGTGGGAGAGATAAATGAGTCTTCCAACCAGCCTCTGATATCTCTCCTTATCAACTGATTCTCCAACTCCGCTTTGAAACTCGTGATTGCTTTCGATGGGTGATTCTGCTGGTCTGCAACATGTCATACCAGTTTCTTTCAAAAGATCCAGAATATACTTCCTTTGAGAAATAAAGATTCCTCTTTTGAATCTAGCAACCTCAATTCCCAAGAAGTAATGCAATTTTCCTAGATCTTTGATCTCAAATTCATGTGCCAACAACTTTTTCAATCGAGACATCTCCTCTTTGTCATGTCCTATCATTACTATGTCATCAACATAAACTATGAGAAGAGTGAGTTTACCCGTTTGATGTCTTATGAAGAGGGTGTGATCAGCATTGCTTTGTTAGTAACCGAAGGAGATCATTGCTATGGTAAATCTGTCAAACCAACCTCTGGGGATTGCTTCAGTCCGTATAAGGTTTTCTTCAATCTGCATATCTTTCCTTGACTCTGTGCAGTATCAAATCCAGGAGGAATCTCAATATACACCTCTTCTTCTAAGTCTCCATGAAGAAATGCCTTCTTCACATCAAACTGTTGCAAGTCTCAATCAAGATTAGCTGCACAAGATAAAAGAATTCTAGCAGTGTTCATCTTAACAATAGGGGCAAATGTCTCTTGATAATCCACTCCATAATTCTGAGTGAATCTTTTAGCCACCAATCTTGCTTTGAGTCTTTCAATTGAGCCATCAGCTTTGTGCTTCACAGTGAAGATTTATTTGGCAACCAACCAACTTCTTGTCTGGTGGTGAAGTGACAAGTTCCCAAGTTTCATTTTTTGACAAGGCCTTCATTTTTACAATCATAGCTTGCTTTCATTTAGGATCTGCAAAAACTTCCCTCCAATTGTGGGGAATAGACACAGAAGAAATAGACAAGGCAAAGGTTCTATAGGAGGGAGACAAAGAATTATAGGAGACAAAATTAGATAAATGGTGTTTGGTGGTGCAAGATCTAACTCCTTTTTCTGTGAGCAATAGGTTCATCTAACTCATTAGGAAATATAGAGAACTCACTAGTACAAGAAGGTTCAGCTTTGGTAAATTGCATGATGGCTTCTTCTACTCTATTTTTCCTTGAGTATGTTTTCAAATCAAGCCTATCCAAACGCCCAATAATCTCCCCCTGAATTCTTTCTCCAATTTCACTTTCCCATGTGACAATGTCATCAAAAGGTCCAGTAATGGAACTAGGTAGAATCACCTCTTCCTCTTTACTGCTCTCCCCCTGAAGAGGTGATGAGGTAATACTGAAATAGGGCTCAGATTCTCGAAAGGTAACATCCATGCTAACAAAAGATCTCCTAGAGGGAGGATGATAACATTTGTAAGCTTTCTGCGTCGGAGAATACCCAATGAAAACACACTTTATAGCTCTATGATCAAATTTTCCAGAATTTCTAGTGTGGACAAAGCAAACACACCCAAACACCTTTGGAGGAACAGTATATTCATTATTACCCTTTAAAGTTTCCAGAGGACTTTGAAAATTGAGGGGTTTAAGTGGAATTATATTGATAAGATAGGCAGCCGCTAGAATAGCATCCACCAGTAAGGTTTTGGTAGATGCATGGTGAACATATGAGATCTTGCTCCTTCTAACAGATACCTATTTTTTCTTTCAGTGACCCCATTTTGTGCACTAGTGTAAGGACAACTAGTCTGATGGACTATCCTATTAGACACCAATAAGCACCAAATCTTTTATCCATGTATTCGCTGCCATTGTCAGTTCTCAAGATTTTTATTTTGGCATCAAACTGAATACAAATCATCTTATGAAATGACTGAAAACAAGAGAAAACTTCACTTTTGGCTTTTAATAAATATACCCAAGTCATCCTAGTGCAGCAATAAATGAAAATAGCAAACCATCAACAATCAGACAAAGAAACAGTTTGGGTAGGACCCCATACATCAGAATGAATAGTCATAAACGGAGTTGTGCTTCTATTATCACTCACAGGATAAGAGTTTCTAGTATGCTTGGGATATTCACACGCATCACAGAACAAAGATTCAAATCGAGTCCTTGAAAACAAATCGAGATATAACTTCTTCAAAACAAAGAATGATGGGTGTCCTAACCGTCTATGCCGTTGTATTATTTCTTGGTTGACATCCTTACTTTCCCCAAAAAATACTTGACCAGAGTTTTGAATCATATCTAATATATACAAGTCATCACGCAATCTACCACTGTCAATCATTTTCCCTGTTTGAAGATCCTGAAAAATATAATGATCGGGAAAGAACTCGATTTTACAGTTTAGAGCTTTGGTGATGGCACTAACAGATAAAAGATTGACAAGGAACTCAAGGACATGGAGCACGGATGATAGTTTAATATTAGGAGTACAAATGACAGAATTTGTTTAAGAGATAGGTGTTAAGAAACTATTGGCTATTTTAACATTATCTCCTTTAGGACTGGGAGAATAGTTTTGAATGCCTTTAGAAGAGCCTGTCATGTGTCTATTTGCACTAGAATCGACAATCCAAGAATTAAGGTGAGCAACAAAGGCAGTACCTGATTGCACATGATTAGATTTGGCGACATTAGCGGAGTCAAGTTTGGCTAGAAAGCAACGGAGAAGCTGAATTTCATTCGAACCCTAGTGCTGCGAGAGAGATAACTCACCTCAAAAAGGCAGCAATGGCTCTGATACCATGTAGATTTTGAGAAGAAGAAAAGGCTTCTTGTATTTCTGTGTATGTTTACATCCCATGAACAAGGGAATTTATACAAAGCTCTTAATGCTAATTAAGGAAATAAAATAAATCTATACAATCAATCCAGCTATCAAATTAAATCAAATCAAATCAGATCTCCTAAATATAATCAGATCTCCTGAAATCATGCTAATCAACACTCCTAAATCAAGTCTCCTTGAATCATGCTAATCAACATGTTGCAGAGGCAACAAATGCAGCAATTGCTCAAGGATAATTGGTTGAAAGCTCAGGAAAGGATGAAATTATATACTGATTTCAAGAGGACTGAAAGGGAGTTTTAAGTGGGTGACATGGTGTATTTAAAATTTCATCCCTATAGAGAGTCATCAATAGCTCATAGAAGGAATTTGAAACTTAGCTCCAAGTATTGTGGACCTTATCAGATCCTGAGTAGAGTCGGACAAGCTGCTTATTGTTAAATTGTTGTGTGTAAATAATCATAGTCCCGTAAGTAGCAGGGATAGAACATGTATTATATATAGGGCTCATTGTATCATTGTCAAAAAATCAATAGAATAATTTTCCCGTGTATTATTTCTCACATGGTATCAGAGCTAGACTGAGCGACCTCAATACCCAGATAATACTTTAATCTACCCAGCTCCTTAGTCTGAAAGTGTTGAAAGAGATGTTGCTTCAACTTAGTAATACTATCCAGATCACTGCCGGTAATAAAAAAATCGTCAACACAAACCACCAGATAAATACAGAGATTTGAAGCAGAATGTCGATAAAATACAAAGTGGTCAGCTTCACTACGAGTCATGCTCAAGATCACCACGAAGAAAAGCATTCTCAATGTCCAACTGATAGGGAGGCCAATGGTGAACAGCAGCCATGGATAGAAAAAGGCGAACTGAAGCTATTTTAGCCACGGGAGAGAAAGCGTCATTGTAATCAAGCCCAAATATCTGAGTATATCCTTTGGCAACAAGACGGGCCATAAGTCGATCAACCTGGCCATCCGGACCAACTTTGACTGCATAAACCCAACGACAATCAACAGTAGATTTACTTGAAGGAAGAAGAACAAGCTACCAAGTACCACTCGTATGTAGAGCAGACATCTCGTCAATCATAGCATGTCGCCATCCTGGATGAGACGGTGCTTCACCTGTAGACTCAGGGATAGATACAGAGGACAAAGAAGATACAAACGCATAATGGGGTGATAATAGACGATGATAACTTAAACCGACATAATGGGGATTAGGATTAAGTGTGGTCCGTATACCTTTCCAAAGTGCAATCGGTTGAATATGAGGAGAGAAGTCAGCAGTAGGAGCAGGGTCAGGTGCAGGACGTGAATCAGCTGGACCTAATGCTGGACGCGGACGCCAATGATAAGTCAAAAGTGGTGTTCCTGTGGTTGGGAATCTAGGAGGAGCAACACTAGATTCCTCAATGGTCGGTACAGGTAAGACTTCTATGGCGGAAGATGTAGAAGGAGTTACAGTAAAATCCTCAAGAGTCGGTATAGGTAAGACCTCTGATATATCAAAGTGATCATAAGAGGTAAAGTAAGGTCGAGACTCAAAAAATGTGAAATCGACTGACATAATGTACCTATGAAGATCAAGTGAGTAGCAACGATATCCCTTTTGAACTCGAGAATAGCCAAGGAAGACACACTTGAGAGCACGGGGAGCTAACTTATCTTTTCAGGGAGCTAAGTTATGAACGAAACATGTGCTCCCAAACACACGAGGGGGAAGAGAGTATAAAGGTGACTGAGAAAACAATAGTGAATAAGGAATCTGACTATGGATGGAATATGAAGGCATCCGATTAATCAGATAACAAGCAGTGAGAACTGCATCACCCTAAAAACGCAGCGGAACATAAGACTCAATTAGAACTGTGCGAGCAGTCACAATGAGGTGTCTATTCTTTCTCTCTGCTATCCCATTCTACTGAGGGGTATACGGACAAGATGTCTGATGAATAATTCCTTGAGAAGTTATAAACTGTTGAAATTGAGAGGATAAGTATTTTAAGGCATTATCACTACGAAAGACGCAAACAGAAATGCCAAACTAATTTTTTATTTCAGCACAAAAACTCTGGAATATAGAAAACAACTCACAACGATCTTTCATTAAGAAAATCCAAGTACATCTTGAGTAATCATCAATGAAACTAACAAAATAACAAAATCCTAAGGTTAAATTGACCCTACTAGGATCCCATATATCAGAATGAACTAAAGAAAAAATAGACTCTACACGACTTTCAACATTACGCGAAAAGGTGGCTCGGGTATATTTTCCACGTTGACACGACTCACAATCTAATGTAGACATACTAGATAAAATAAGCACCATCTTTTGAAGCTTGGATAAACTTGGATGTCATAAATGTCTGTGAATTAGGTCTGGAGGATCTGTAACTGGACATGTTGTAGAAGGATTGAGTGAGTCAAGGTAGTAAAGGCCTTGTTTTTCACGCCCTGTGCGAATCGTCTGTCTCGTACTGCGGTCATGCATAACAAAAGAATCATCAATAATATATACATCACACAGTGTTATCAAAGGCGCGCTTAAGCCTTAAAGCGAGGCTCAAAACAGGTTGAGTGCTTCGCCTCGCTTAGCGAGCGCTTTAGTATTGTCATCAAGGCTTTAAGACATACTTTTCCTTGCCAATGAGTGTAATCCTGAAGAGTCGACACGAATCAATTGATATTTCACTTTATCGTAAATTTTTTTTAATTTCTTTGTCCATAATTTGGTATTCATGCTTATAGATATTAGTCTTGGACTACACATACATATTTGTAGTTTTTCTCAATTGCACCTTTCTTAATTAAAGCTCACGCTTTATTTGCTCTTTGCACATAAATCCCCAATAGACCTTAGAGCTTTTTTTGTGTTTTTCGTCTTTGATAACACTGATACCACAATGGAGGGCACGAGTCATCCGACCAACAAATGCAAGATTAAAATGACTACCAGGGACATAAAGAACAGAATCTAAAATGACAGAGGATAAGGGATTAGCCTGTCCAACTCCTTTTTCTTTTGTTTGGACTCCATTGGCTAAAGTAACATTGGGAAGAGACTGTGAATAAACAATATTTGACAAAAGTGACTTATTACCAGAAATATGATCAGAGGCGCCTGAGTCCATGACCCATGGTCCAAGAGTAGTAGACTGGGAAACACAAGCAAAGAAATTACCAGCAACAGAAGTATCAACCTGAGCAACAGAGGCTACTTGTGGAGGTGTCTACTTACTTGATCGATACTGAAGGAACTCATTATATTCCCCTTCAGATAAAGAAAACCTCTAGTTACTTGCAGTCTCTATTTGAGCAACATGAGCATTTAAGGTGGTCGACCATGCAAAGAGTAACACACCCCATGGGTATGTCCAAGCCTATTGTCGAGACCTTCCAAAACAACCTCCTCCTCATCTATTATCTATAGTCTGAGATACCCGATTATCCAGTGTCTGGGACGCGAGAACAGAGGAGTCAGTTGTCTATGATGAGATCACTATGTGACTAGGCGCTGCAGCAAGGCGAGTAATCGAGTTCATCAAGTGTAGATAGTCGGACTAGCCAAAATCTGGTCACACACTGAATCAAGGTCATTAAGAAGTCCAGCGAGTGTAAGAACTAGAAACATCTTTTGTCGTTACTCTTGTTGCTTTTCAACACTAGTAGAAACTGGCATCAACTTCTCAAATTCTTCCATGACTGCTTGTACTTGTCCAAAAGTAAGTAGGCATATCCATTTCCTGATTCTTCAAATTTGTCATCCGTTATATCACATTATAGAACCGAGATATGTCATTAGCGTATAAAGTATAAGCCTTTTCCAAACTAAATGACATGTTTGGAATAGACGAAACAAAGGCATCAACTTGGAATCAATAGATCGCCACAAGATACTACATAACAGAGTATCGATCTTTTCCCACTGTGCTTTGGCCTTTTCATCTCCCTCACTAGCCTTTTTGGTTAAGTGATCTTGAACACTTTGACCTTTACACCACAACTCCACAGACGACGCCCAAGATAAATAATTTAAATTCCCAAGTAGGGGTTCAGAAGTAATCATTAAGGCTGAATTTCCAACTCCACTGTTTTCGGAACCAAAAGCATCTAAATTGAGAGACATTATTGGATTGGAGTGACTTCTAGCAAATTATCACCAAATAACCGAATGAATCAATTGTAAATTGCTGAAAGGAACACTGTAGCTGCCGGAAAAACAAGTGTAGTCGCCGGAAAAAACTCAAAGTGATCAGAATAAAACGAAAACAATATGGGTGGGGTCGGAATTAGTAGACGAAGCAACTATCCTGAATGAACTTTTTCAAAAAATGGCAGGAAGGGGTCGTACTCGCCGGCGCATGAACTCATGCGCTTGCCGGAACCCTAGCTTTTGTCGGCGCGTGAGGCGGTAGCTGCCGGAGAGGTTGATTGGGGTTTGGTCGCCGAACGACGACGGATATTGTTGTAGTGTTGGATTTTGTACAACATTGACGGGGAGAGAGATGACGCAAGACAACAATGAAAAGTCACCGGAAAATTGAGGCACGGTGACTCTAGCTGTATTCTGGCTCAAGGATGTGTCTCACCACCCCTGCTATGCCAGGACAGGGGGAGCCGCTTAGTGATCCTACAAGATATAGGCGACTAGTTGGTAAATTAAATTACCTCACAGTGATTAGATCGGACATTTCCTTTCATGTGAGTGTTGTAAGTTAGTTTATGGATTCTCCATGTGATAGTCATTAGGATGCAATCGTCGGCATTCTTCGGAATGTAAAGTCAGATCTAGGCAAAGGGTTATTGTTTGAGGATCGAGGCCATGAGCAGATCATTGGTTACTCAGATATTGACTGGGCAGGATCACCTTCTGATAGACGTTCTACGTCTAGATATTGTATTTTGGTAGGAGGTAATTTGGTGCCTTGGATGAGCAAGAAACAAAATGTGGTTGCTCGTTCTAGTGCAGAAGCAGAATATCGAGCAATGGCTATGGCAACATATGAACTAGTTTGGATCAAACAATTGCTCAAGGAGTTGAAATTTGGTGAAATCAGTCAGATGGAACTTGTGTGTGATAATCAAGTTGCCCTTCATATTGCGTCAAATTCGGTGTTCCATGAGAGAACTAAACACATTGAGATTGATTGTCACTTCGTTTTAGAAAAGATACTCTCATGAGACATTGTTACAAATTTGTGAAGTCGAATGATCAGCTTGCAAATATTTTCACCAAGTCCCTCACGATCCTCGTATTAGTTACATATATAACAAGCTCGTACATATGATTTGTATGCACCGGCTTGAAGGAGAGTGTTAAATAGTTATGTGTAAATAATCCTAGTTCCATATATAGTAGGAGTAGAACATGTATTATATATAGGGCTCATTGTATCATTGTTAAAAAATCAATAGAATAATTTTCCCTTGTATTATTTCTCTCACTTATAAGCTATTATGGCCTCCTACTTCTAAGGTCCATCCAGTTTTCCACATTTCATTGTTGAAAAGAAAATTGGCTCTAGGGCAGTCGTCCAATCAGTCTTACCTATGACCAGTGGAGAAGGCCAATTCCTAGTGAAGCCTGTTGCAATATTGCAAAGACAACTTGTTCAAAAAGGAAATGTGGTTGTTGTTAAGGTGCTTATCAGTCTTACCTATGACCATGAGTTTATCAAGTCCAATTTCCAGAGTTTGATACTACCTTGAGGACAAGGATTATATGAAGGAGAAGTGTATGTCATGACCTGAGAAATGCAGCAATAAACGAAATGTCGCTAGGGGAGTTAGAAGCTGGGAGGGAAGTACAGGAATAACTAACGCTAAATCGACGATCGAGATTAAATTTCACTTAATGAGCTTCAAAGGCTCAGAAGCTGCCAGCTGGACGAGTTTGTTGTAAAGCTCAACAAACTAGTCGAGCAGAGTATCACTGAACCAACGGGTATTTGCCCAATTCTCTCTCTTTCTTGTCAAATCTCATCTCCTTTCTCTTCTAATCCTTTCTCTTCTAATCCTTTCTCTTCTTCTCTTCTACAGATCCGCAGCTCGCTATGGAATCTCGATTAGCTTAGTTTCCATTTTTCTTACTAGTTTTCCATCCAGTTATTTAGTCTGTAATCGCAACTGTTTCATTTCAATACAACAGAGAAGATTGTCCCAAAACTTGATTGACTTCTTCATTAACTGAGTGAGTTCCTGACAGAACACCTCAGTTGAAAGCTTAAGGTGTTAGGGAGGAAAATTTTGTATTATTTATTTAGGTCTACCAACAAAATTCACTGAATATAGGAACTTACAAGGACCACACTGTTTAAACACAAAAGCAATTTTAAATTATTTATTGCAAGTTCACATACATGTAAGGGGTAATTTCAGGCTAAGCTGAAGATTTAGTTGTGCATACCCATATACCCTTATTGGATTTGCACTTGCAGAGACTTACCTGATTAGTTTTGAATTCATTTCTCTGCATTCTTTTAACTCTCCTGCAGTGAATCTTTCCTGCATTTGGGATGCAGTTCACACATGTCAGATGATACACAACAGTCACCTTATCACTAATCCGATCTTCTTCTCTTGAAGTAGGTACAGGCTTCCTAGGATACTGTGGCTAATTCCAAAAACTTGACCCAGAGTAAATTTCACGAAAAAGAACAGATTTATTGAAAGAAAAAACAAAAAAAAAGTCATCAGAGTATATTTGACCTGTTCACATAACTCTGAAATTTCAGCAACCAGTGTTCCAGTCTTCCTGTTCCTGTAGAAGTTTTTAAACCTAAAAAGACAGATGCAAGATTAAATTACCATAGAATAGAGAGTGTCCATCTTTGGCAAGTCAAATGTTCATAGTAATTACCATCTGAGCTGCTTAAGGAGGCTAATGTTCTCATGTGCAAGTCGAGTCAATTCTGGATTTTGTTCAGTTCTAGCCCAAAGCAGCCGAATCTCGTCTTTTAAAGCATTATTTTCTTCCAGGATAAAGCTGTCTGCAGAGATTATACCATTTCCAAGTGATTCCAATCGGTCAACTTTTTCCTCTCTAAGTTTCATCATGTATTTACTAAGTTGAACCTCTTCTTGCTGGTGAACCTGCAAAACACTCCTTCACTTTTATTTAACATGACTACTATATGCATAAATATCAATTCACCTAAGGTGCACTTTCTAATAACACAAGGTGCATAAGAGATGTCATAGTTATTCATACCAAATGTTTCATCGCTTCAATTTCAGCCTCTAATCTCCAAACTTCCATCGCAGCCAATTTTTCTATCCTCACGGCATTGAGCAAAGTTGATTTTAGATAATGTAACTGCCATGGAATTCATGGGACAATATTATATATGGTCTTGATGCTAATAGACAAATCACGAAAGGAGTAGAAGACTACTGAGTCACTTCTTCCATGCTGTGGACTACAATCAGTGTGCAGATTCAATTCCTCAGACAGGTCGAAGCTCTCAGGAAACTCACACAAGCTGAATTGATCTAAACATGGGACACTTTCTGGAAAATAATTCTCTGTTCCCTGATGCTTCAGTAGAAAGGACAACTGACCCTGTTCAACAAGTTTTCAAGTATGCTTGAGAGCATTGAATATTTTACACGTTTCATACAACACAATATTATACACCTTTAATAGAGCATGTTACATGCCTTTAGTTGTTGTATTTGCTGCTGCAATGCTGAAACATCACCTGAAGCATCTTCATTTATTTTAGCCTAGCAAAATAAAGGTCAAAACTTAAAAAACTAAAGATTTTTGGTTTCCAAACAAAAGTTAGCATAGAATAGAAAATATAGCTTGGAATTTTACTACAGAATTTTGGTTTTTCCAAACAAAAGTTTGCATATATCTGGAAGTTCATACATTGTTCTGAATAAGTTTTGCACGCTGAGCAAACTTTAGAGTGCTTAGTGTCTCACTGGCAGAACTGCAGAGAATAAAAACTAGTTATTACAACACTACTATTGCATTTTCAAAATCACTACAGAGATTATCCTGTTACCAAATAGATGGGCTGACGGTGGCGATTACTGCTGTTTTCGAGTTCCCACCCAGAGAATCCTACATCCAGGGAGGAAGAAAAGATAGCCTTCTCTTATTGAGAAATTCAATAATTTAACAGTAGTATTTTGTATGCCTAATAGTCATGAGATAGTTCTCACCTGAAGGAGAAAAGTTAGCCTAGAGTCCCTGTATGGAACGTGTCTATGTTTGCCATGTGCCAAATCCACCAAGGACATGATGACAAGTCTGCATGCACAGACAAGATTTAGAACAAAACTTAGCAAAGTAGGACAGCTTAAGGCTGGCTTGAAGATGACTTCAAAATATAGTAGAAAAGAGATCAGTAACACAAAGCATAAGAGCATTTTACAACAGAGGATAATGAGACTCTGCAGTCTAAAATGTTCCTTTTGAAATTTAAACCAGCTCCTGCAACTTGTTAACTTCTAGCGGTTCAAATAAACTCATATTACTTGCTAAGTTACTCTGTTCACATAGAATTATGCAAAAGATACGAATATATTCATTATCATTTAGAAGATTAAGTATATGCTTTACTTTCTAGTTTTAGGATCATGAGAATGCTCAAACATAGAAACTGCAAATCACATTAATATATAGCAAAAGACCTGCAATCCAATTTAGGCCTCAAAGTTAAAAACAGACTAAACTCTATGAGCAGACAAACTGCCCAGAAAACCACAAGTTATCAGTTATCTATTGTCACTCTGGAGATACCCTCAAAACATAAGATAGTTTACTTTAAAGTCAAGTACGTTATTTCACTTAAAATCATATATGCTCTGTAGTTTGCTGAGTAGTTTGCTGAGTCAAGAAAACGCTACCAACTAAGCATTAAGCAAATCAGTGTGTTATCCATAAATACGTGAAATTTATCTTAACAGAAACTCAAATGAATAATGTCATTGGCTGTTATGATGTCTTTGCTTTGTACCTATGAGAATGCACGATAGAAAAATCTATTTTTTTAACAATGATACAATGAGCCCTATATATAATACATATTCTACTCCTACTACATATGGGACTAGGACATATTCTACTCCTACTACATATGGGACTAGGATATATTCTACTCCTACTACATATAGGACTAGGATTTTTTATACATAACTATCTAACACTCCCCCTCAAGTTGGTGCATACAAATCATATATACCGAGCTTGTTACATATGTAACTAATACGAGGACCAGTGAGGGACTTGGTGAAAATATCTGCAAGCTGATCATTCGACATACAAGGTCACTAGACTCCCACTGAGCAACAAAACCAAGTGGTTGCTGATAACAAAAGTTTGGCCGAAAGGTCGCCGGAAAAATTTGAAAATAGTGAGACTAAACGAATTCCACACTACAAAATAGGTTCTAAAACACCACCAGAAAACGGAAACTTTTTTGGAAATTACTATTCACACCGGGAAATAGGGCTATTGTAAAATACTTAACATACATAAATAATATATTTTTTCCGTGTCATTATTTCTCACAATAGGAACGAGTGTTCGATATAGGGGATAGGATCCATCTGCTCTTCATCTCACAAAAAAAAGATTTTGCATCTCAACTTAATGAAGAGCAAAGTGCATTCTAGGAATAGGTCTTGTCTCTAGTGAGAAAACTAGTGTTTTATATCAATTTAAATATATAGAGGGTCATATAACCAACCGCAGCTAGTTTGAGATTACAGCACAATTGATTGATTGATATATGTACATCTGATGTAGGGCTTATCATAATTCACAGCAAGATGAGAATTTGCTATGAGAATTAGCAATTCAACGAGGATCACTAATTGGACGATGTTTATCTTATTTCATAATGTTTCTTGGATCTTGTGACTCCTCAGAATTCATGAGTGCAATGTGCCACTATTAAGAAACTCAACTGTGCATGCTATGTTAAGTCCACCCCCATAATTCTCACTTCAAATTGATGCCAATTTTGGACAGAAAGCTCATCCACGATTTCAGTCACTCAAAGGCAATCCACAAAGCTTTTTCTTGCAAATACAATAAATTTGTTTGTACATATATTTTGCTTAATCAATCATTAATGACCGGGTAAAGATTCATAATTGGACTTCCAGCATTATCAAAAGAAAGCTAAAGCATCTTATGATAAATTAAGAATAGTATTATGATGAGCATGAAGAATACATGATCCTGGAGGAGAAAATCAAAGAATGCAAAGTGTCATCCACAGTATTCATCCAGCACTGTTCGGGAGAAATTCAAAAGAATCAAGAAAACAAATAGGCATGGCACAGTAATTTCAGCCCCAATTTACTCAAGAATATCTTAAGATCATCATTACCCAAGAGTTGATAAAGACTTGTTTATATTTGCAGCTTCTTTCAAACGGTCTCCTTCTGCGCCACAGCTTTTCTGTCTAAATAACCGGAAATTGTGTAAGCATGAAAACGCAATTGATTGAGATTATATGCTATTGAAGTCAAAAACTACCTTTCAGAACCAGCTAGATCAACTAGATTTAACCTTCCAAATCTAAAGTGCTTCATAGAGTCTTTCTCCCAGCAACTCTCTATGTTACATGTGAAAACACTGTGAGATCGACAGCTCTCAGTATTCATATGAGTAGCTGCCATTTTTCTATTTGCAGCCCCCTGTGGAAGACAAGATCATCAAAACAATTTTCTCATGTGGAAAGTGCTTAGAGATGAAGGTTCAGTATTAAGTTTCACCTGTAACAAAATTCTGAGAATGTCATCAACAGAACTAACGCTAACTTCAGTGAGGTTTTCAACGTATACACCTTTCTTCAAGTCTTCTCTGAGCTATCATATATCAGCATATGTAGTGACTGATTCCATATGGATGTGCAACACATCAGCAATTGTCATCAAACAAAATTGAACTTACCATCAAATTAGTCGATGAAGGCTCAAGGAGGTCCGTTATCTGCTCATTATATATCTCTAAGAAAGAACACTTGCAACTATATTTCAATCTCTCATTCTTTCGATTGTCCTCTTCCTAAAAGGCATTAAAATAAGGAAATAGCACTTAAAACTTGTCACGCAAAGTAACAGCTAAATGATCTTTTTCAGATCCAACCTGTCCAATTCGAGTAAACAAGTACTCGAATATACGAGGAGTGATCCCACATTGTTCGCTTAGCTTTCCACCCATTTCGCCTATGTCACCCATCATTGTGTAAGTCTTTCCACTTCCAGTCTGCAAGAATGGAATAAATTCAAAATCTGTAAATCAGTAATTGGCTATTTTGAATTGTATCAAGCACCAAGAATTAGCACTGTCCCACACCTGGCCATATGCAAACATGCAGCTATTATAACCGGACATGCAGTTATCCACCATGGGCAACCCTGCAACTTTGAAAAGCTTTTCCTGCTCAAAGCTCAAGAAACAGTTTAATTAACCTTGAGTTATCTCATCCTACTCCACATATGGTCCATTCATCCTTTCATAATGCAAAAGCATACAGATACAGATTACAGTATTTCAAACCTGCGATATAGTTTCACACGCAAGATGATCAAAAGTGAATCTGGTTTCAAGATGACCAAGCCAAACCAGTGTCTGTGCAGTCTCTTGCCTTAAGCATCTACCGTATCCTTGTAATACTTTCTCCATGTTATTTAATGGTCTAACACGAATCAATACCTACATGAATAAAGTACTCACTTTCGTTGGTCTTGTTAAGAGAAAACGGACCTGAGCCAAACTCAATCCATCAGCAAGTTCTATGAATGTCCAAGACCATGTATGAGACCATTGACTATACTCTCTATCAATGCGGAACTCTAATAATTCAAATTGAAAAACAAAAAAAAATGATGTAGTAAGCATAATTGGTGAAGAGAACCTGCACATTGTGATCATTCCAGAAAGAAGGATTCTCCGACAGCTCAAAGTGGACAGAAGGCTCAGAGTTGATAAAAAGAGTTCCTTTTGAAGTTCTAGAAGATAATAAAGTAGTCCCTTTACCTCCAGTATGGAGAGCATGCCTAGCCCCAGAGCGTGTAAACACATTACAAATTCTCCTAACTGGAGTAGTTTGAGCTGAATTGGGTTCGGAATGAGCTTTTCCTCTAACTCCATTTGCATCTCGAACAGCTCGGGTTGTTTCAGATTTAGTGGGATGGAGGTCTTGAGCTAGGGTCAGACGTTGAGATGGGTCGGCGATGGAATTAAGAGGCGTTCGAGTAGGAGGAGGGAAGGGAAATTCCGTATTGTCGAAGTCGTTCTCATTTGATTCGAACTGGGTTCGAGCATCAGCGGATCTGACAGATGAAGAAGAAGCGTCTTTGGACATAGCTGGGAACTTTCAAATGTCAAATTAGACTAGGGTTTTTGTAGGACAATGAAGATGAATGGTTGGGTATCGGAAAATAAGTGCAGTGTGGCAGAAAGAGAGCATTCGTCATTCAGAATCAGTGGTGGCCTCGTGGGGTCTGTCAGGTAAAGGCGCAAGCCCGCCCCTTTTCAAATTCAATTATGGATACCGCTTCCACTCTTTTCATTTTATTGTCTCCTTTTCATTTTCATATGATAAAAGTAAAAACTTGTGAATGTAGAATCTACTAAAAGCATTCCAACAACAACTACAATAACATCCCAGTGAAATCTCACAAGTAGAATATGGGAGGATCGTGTATACGCAGACCTTAACCCTACTCCGAAGAAAAACTGTTAATTTCAATTTCTTTTTATATATTTCAAGTCGAAACAGTCAAAATTTTACTATTGATAAGGGTTATATTGCGGGGCCCTTAAGTAATAAACATGAATATATCTTCTAAGGCAAAGAATTAATGTTAAAGGTTGATTATAGGCTGAATACATCAATGGCCTCGCAAACTTGGCAAAAAAAATCATGTTGGCATGTCATCTTTTCCTAATATCTATCAAACATTTTATGTTTGCCGAAATTGTATCAATTAAAGAGCTTTTCAAATCTCTAAACATTTAAAAAAACATGTCATCAATCGTTTATGACATGGCAAGTGAAATAAATAAGTGAAAGACACATGACTCTCTCTAAAATACCTCTGCCTCATTTTTCTTTTTTCTTTCTTTTTCTTTTTTCCTTTCTTTTTCTCTCTTCTGTAATTCGGTGTAAAATCTCGTAAATTACCATATGTAATAAGGATTAATTCGGGCTTAAAAGACCAAGTACGGATCAAAGGAACTTAAATCGAAGTATCCGGCTATGCATGGTGCATGGTGCGTAGCCTATAAAAAAGCAAAGGAAGAGACCTTCAGCTCTCCTACGCACAGGCATGAATAAGCCTCCTACCCATTGAGAGAGCCTCCTACCCATTGAGAGAACCTCCTAGGCATGAGAGGAGCCAACCCAAAACCGCCCAAGGCAAGCCATGCACGGAGAAGCGCTCACATATGCACGTTGGACCACTCTTATGCAAGGCCAACACTACCTACGCACCCCTCCCCATTGTTCCTACACAAGTCCTTACCACTCTTATGCAAGGCCAACACTACCTACGCACCCCCCCCCCCTTATTGCTCCTACGCAAGTCCTTGTAGGCTTGTGCGGCATGCATAGTCCATTCTAGAACCTTAACCAAAATGGCCAAGAGGAAGGGCCAACCTATGCATAGTTAGGCAGGTGGGTATAGATAGATAGAGACAGAGAGAGTTGGATTTTGAACTCGGTCTTTAATCCTCTAGAGGAGTATCTCTTCCACTATAAATACACCCCCAAAGTAAGCATTTATGATGCATTTGTAGGTGATAACATCATTTTTTACTAGATCTAACCTATTTACGGATCAAAGTCCATAGGATTTCGCTCAATTTTAAGAATCTCTACAAGGATCCCAAGCTAGAGTTTTGAACCCAGAAGTAATATTTATATCATGTGTTCAAATGCAAGTATGAGATGGATATTTAGGAAGTATAATAAGTTGAGAATCGTTATTTGAATGAGAGGGGATACAAGTTCTTGATGGGTCTTATGAACTAGGGTTTGTGATGAATAGTAAATAGGTAGAGACAATTTCTAAAATTGGGTGATAAATATCTAGTTCCTATTATATTGTGTTGATTAAATTCTTACTAAGTCGATTGGAACACAAGGAAGTAAGCTAACTTTGGGGATCTCAAGTTATGTTGAGTTCAACCCTCTATAAAAAATTTCTCCAAAACTACATGTCTTCTAAATGTAGCTATATGACAAAATGAATTTCAAATTGTTAGTGTATAATTGTGGGTGACAAGTAATTATACAATATCCATATTTGCACTCAAATATTGTAGTTTCAAGTTCTATGTTTCACATGACAAAATGATTATAAATGCTTCAAGTTTTAAAATAAAAATTAATATGATGATAAAGTTTTTCAAAGAACATGGATGTGATTTTATATTTTTCAAATGATAAAAGTAAATGAATATACAAATGTTATAAGAAGGATATGTTGGCTACTAAGCCTAAGTTAAGAACTATGATTAAGGGCTAAAGGTGCCAAATAAAATAAAATAATTTGAGAGTCTCATAAATAACTGAGAAGGTATTTGCTAGAGGTACCAAATACCCGAAGTTGCAGGTGTCGGTGTAGTACCGTGGCCATATCATTGGTTTGGATAATTAGATATTCTCCCTTAGTTGGGATTAATGAAATACTAGCTAACAAATGTCGAACCATATGACACTGTGATGAGATGGCTTAACCGATTGGTCCGAGATCGGACTTCAAACCATACACATTGTGGTTTAATAAATATGTTAGTGACTAGTGCACCTCCTACTAAAGGCTACAATTTTGTTTAAAGCTCAACTTTATAATATTTTATTAAATGAAATTGATAGTGTTTTGAATTAAATATTACTTCTTCATGTTTATCTTTAAATGTTGTGTCCCATTTTATGTGAGGGAGTCAAAGATGCATACGAGTACTTATTGTTGTGTACTCATATCCCTATGCAGGGATGTTACATCTCTTTTGTGGATGCAAGTCATGATATGACGTGGACCCTTCTCTATGTAGCTCTTCATCTCCTAGTCTCTTGGTGAGCCCCATTTCATATTCTTTTTTAGGTATAGTTGGTGACTTTTTTCACTGGTATTTCATTTATTTATATTGTCATACAAGCTTCATAGACATAATGGGTTACTTTTTGTCATTATTATTGAGGTCTCAAATGGCATGTATGAATAACTATTCAATTTTTTATTGTTTTACAAGTTTATAAAAGGAAATCACTTTAGAAAATTTTTATTTTTTCTAAATCATGCTTGAGTTATGTGTATCAAGTCATGGCATATTTGTTCGCTCGATCAAAGTTAAGGCATCGAGTGTTGTGTCTGCCCTCCTATGTTTGGGTATTACAAACTTGGTATCAGAATAATAGCTTTAAAAGTGTATTTGGATGTTTTGGAGTTGTGTCTAATAGAGTCCTTCTTATCAGTGTATTATTGTTGATACTCAATTTTGCCCTCATATTTCTTAAAGTATTCCATATACTTTCAAAATATTATTTTTGCATTATTATTTAATTTATAGAGATCATATAAGTAGTTCCTATAATTTTTAAAGCTTTTAAAATTGATTTCTTGCATTTTAATTGTTAATAATTACTAATTATTCCTCCAAAATTATTTTGAACGATTTAAATTAATTATTTATATCCATATGTATATTCTATAATATTTTGCTCCATTTTTTAATAAAATTTGCACTTTTATTATTATTTATAATAATAGCCTATATTCTCGTAGTAATTGCATTTATTATAATATTTATGTCAAAATACCATATTTTATATTTTTATAACTCCGCATTATTATTTTTTTCTTAAATAGTATTTTATTACTTATTAGTCATTTTTATAATTTATTTCTTATGAATTTTGTGTATTTTAAATCATGCCCAAAACTAGGCCAATTTTCGGACCAAGTTACTAGCCCAGATCTCCCAAGACCCCTGGCCCAATTTCCCCTAGCCCAACCCAAACGACCCCTTTAATTTTTAACCCGGTCGGGACCCGTTGTCCTGCCCGCCCCGCTTCTCGTCTAATCCTGGCCGTTGATCTCAAATGATCAACGGTCCACAGCCTCTCCCTAACTTTTAATTACTCAATCCCTGAAACCCTAACCCATTTCCCTCTGCCAGCCGCCCCTAAATTCTCTCAACTCCCCCTCTTCTCTTTTGAGAAACCCTAGCAACCGCCTCTTAATTTCTCGATGATTCCGATATAAAAATGGAATCAATCTATGATCTCCTTACCTTGTTGGCATTCTCTCACTACTGGTTGTCCATTTATGGTATTACTTAGGTACTTTCCTAGCTTTGGCAAGTACTACCTCCAAGAACAGGTTGTGGTGACCCGAGTCTTTGGGATTTGGACAATACTCCGCCATATACGTTCAACAAAGGATGATTTGCACCTTTGGTTCGATTTTCAGACGTTTGGACCCAAGTAGGGTTTGAGATTTTCCATCTCCTTTACCAATTTTAATTGCATGAGATATTTTCTTTCCTTCTTTATGTCTAATTGACTATTTTCTATGTTTGTTTGTTCAAATCGATTACTATATAAACCCCTCCCTCAATTCCCCTAAAACTGACTTTTAAATCTATCACTCCCTCACTTACTTACTCATTTTTTTCTGAAACTCTTGGCTCTTGGCCGGCTGAAAGCCAAGGCCACCGAAATTCGTTTTAATTGACTTTCCAGTGCGAGCACTGCTCGGGGTTCATCTGAAACCCTTATGAACTCTGATGCACTGGGTACTGGGGTTCTACTGCTCTCTTTGCTATTGACGATTGGAGTACTGCTATAATTGTTCTTCTTATTTGCTTGTTTGTTAATTTATAACTGGTAAGTCTATTTGGCCTTAGCACTTTCACTCTCCTTCATTTGTATTTATGCTTTGTGTAATCCTGCAACTGAAACTTCTATGAATCAATATCCTACTATGCCATCTTGTTTGTAGCCTTACTTGCTCTGAAGTATCCTTTGGACTCAATACTTTTAGCATCTAAACTTGCCTAAATTCTAATCATGGTGTATGTATATCACATGTGTTTAGCATAAACGATGATGGCTCTCTTAAACCTATTTAGCCTAATGTGCCTATGCTGATATCTGATGTTTGTCTTGAGTTTGTCTCTCTTTGCTTTGTTCTGGATCATTATGATAACCAACTCATGCCCAGAATTGTAATGACCCAAGTCATTTTGACTTTTAGAACCATATTTCCCTAAATAAAACTCCCCATATATGTTTTTATAAATTTATGACTTACGGGGATGGTTGGTTCGGAATTTGAAAGTGTTCGGGTTGAAATCGGAGCACTTGATTCCTTAAGTTGGCCTTAAATGCTAAGTTTGACTTCGGTCGACATTTTGAGAAAATGACCCCGGAATAGAATTTTGATGATTTTAACAGTTTCGTATGGTGATTTTGGACTTAGGAGCATGTACGGAATTTTATTTGGAAGTCCGTAGTTAAACTAGGCTTGAAATGGCTAAAATAGGAATTTAAGTTTGGAAGTTTGACCGGGGAGTTGACTTTTTGATATTGGGGTCGGAATCCAGTTCCGAAAATTTTCATAGCTCCGTTATGTCATTTATGACTTGCATGCAAAATTTGAGGTCAATCGGACTTGATTTGATAGGTTCCGACATCGTTTGTAGAAATTGAAAGTTTCAAAGTTCATTAGGCTTGAATCTATGTGTGATTCGTGGTTTTAGTGTTGTTGGATGTGATTTGAGGATTCGACTAAGTTCGTATGATGTATTAGGACTTATTGGTATATTTGGTTGAGGTCCCGAGGGGCTCGGGAGAGTTTTGGATGCTTAACGGATCATTTTTGGACTTGGCTTGATAGCTCAAGTTCTGGTTTCTGCAGGTTCTGGTTTCCTTCTATGCGATCGCGTGAGAAGGTATGCAATCGTGTAGGGTTAATTGGGCAGCTAAAATTTTGTGCTATGCGATCGCATGGACGAGTCCGCGATCGCGTAGGTTTGGCAAGTTGTGCTAAGCGAACGCGTGGCTAAGACCGCGTTCGCGAAGAGGAAACGAGGCAGAAGCTGGGCCACACGCTTAATGCTTCGCGATCGCGTGAGAAGGCTCGTGATCACGTAGGCTTGCGGAGACTATGTTTCACGATCACGTGGGATTTTCCGCGATCGTGTAGAGTTATTTTTGAGCAATAAAAACGTGTGCTTCACGATCACGTGAGTTGGTCCGCGATCGCATAGAAGAAATCACTCGGCAAAATATTTAAGTTCTGAAAATGGGACTTCGTCCCATTTTTTATTTTTAAAGATTTGGAGCTCGGATTGAGGCGATTTTTGGGAGATTTTCAGAGAAAATATCGGGGTAAGTGTTCTTAACTCAATCTTGATTAGATTACCCGAATCCATCACTGTTTTTAACAATTAATTGGTGATTTAAGTTGGAAAATTTTGAAAACCCTCTTGGATAGATTTGAGGATTTGAGGGTCCAATTGTTATTGAAATTTTTTCCTTTTAGTATGGTTAGACTCGTGGTTGAATGGGCGTTCATATTTCGTAACTTTCGCCGGATTCCGAGACGTGGGCCCCACGGGTAATTTTTGAGTTATTTTTGGATTTTATTGAAAAATATAGTATTTTCTTATAGAATTGATTCTATAATTTATGTTGACTGTATCGAATTAATTATGACTAAATACGAGTCGATCGGAGTCGGAAAACATCGAGGAAAAGGCATACTACGTGATTAAATTGGATCAAGTCAGGTAAGTGACTTGTCTAACCTTGTGTGGGGGAAATTTCCCCTAGGATTGGTATTGAAGTGATAAATTGTAATATGTTAAAAGTCGTGTACATGAGGTGACGAGTGTGTACACGGGCTAAATGTGGAAGATTGTGTCTTTAAATTCTGTAGATCATTGTTGCATATTAATTAAATAATTTTATCTTGTTATATTCTTCATCATTGATTTAAATGTTTATAATTTAAATTGCATGACCTTTTCCTGCTAATTGTTTTACATATTTAGTTGGAACTTGGTTTCTTTTATTCTGTGCACTATTTGAAGGTTGATTTTCTTTAAATTAAATATTATTAATATGAAGTATTTGACATTTTTAAATTTGGTATTTAAGCAGCGTATTAAAGAATTTAAAATATTATTTTGTTGAATTATTTATTCCTGAATATTTTTGTAAGATTTTCGTACTCATTGTGATGGTGTCGTGAGCTCTTATTTGTGAAAAAAATATTATTGTTGATTTATTTTGGCATGAATCGTGAGCTCTTTATTGTGGAAATATATTATTGTTGATTTATGTTGGCATGAGCCGTGAGCTCTTTATTGTGGAAAAATATTGTTGTTGAATTATTTTGGCAAGTTGAATTATTTGGACACTTGAGATACAAATTGTGATACTGATACGCATGCGGTGGTATAAGGTTTGGGTGTTGAAACACATGCGGTGAGATAAGGGTTGCTTGATACGCATGGCTAGTAGGGGGAACTACTAGAAGTCATACAGTGTGATAAGGATGGCTAAAACGCGGGATGCTATTTCGGAAAAAAATATTTTCTTTAAAATAAATTGTGAAGGCTCCCGCGGTGATTTAAGAAAATGAGATATTGTGAATTTATTTATGATTTGGGACTACGAGGCGGTACCTCAGGAGTGCCCTTGTTGATATTGATTTATGGCCGCAGTTGCCTTTGATTATTGTTGTGATTTTCCTAAAGTTGAAAAGAATTCTGTTTTGTTTCCACGGGGTATTAATTGACATTATTTGGTGTAATTAAATGGTGACATACTACTTGATTTATTTCCATTGTCATTTTATCTTATTATATTGTTAAACATTTTATCATGCCATTATTTATTTTTCAGTTGGGCCTGACCTGACCTCGTCACTACTCTACCGAGGTTAGGCTTGACACTTACTGGCTACCGCTGTGGTGTACTCATACTGCGCTTCTGCACATCTTTTTGTGCAGATCCAGGTACATCTTATCATACAAGGTATCAGTAAACTAGCTGTACAAGGAGACTTCGAGGTATATCTGCCAGCGTCCGCAGACTCCGGAGTCCCCTTCTATCTTACTATGTTGTCTTCCTTATTTATTTTAGACTCTGATGTATAGAGACGTAGAGAATAAATTCTTAGAAGCTTGTAACTTATTTCTATCGGGTTTTGGGAGTTTTAATTATTTGAATTGTATTTTATTTATTTCAGATATTTATTATTATTCCGCATTGATAGGCTTACCTAGTCTTAGAGACTAGGTGCTATTACGACCTCCTACAGAGGGAATTTGGGGTCTTGACAAGTTGGTATCAGAGCTCTAGGTTCATAGGTGTTATGAGTCATAAACAGGTTTAGTAAAGTCTTGCGGATCGGTACAAAGATGCATGTACTTATCTTTAGGAGGCTATGGAACTGTTAGGAAAATATTCACTTCTTAGATTCCTTATCGTGCGCAATTGTTGACTTCAAAGTTCTAAACCATTATCTTTTTATTCTCTCACAGATGGTGAGGACACGCACAACTGGATCCGTTGATCAGACACCCGCACCCCCTGTTGGAGCCGCAAGAGGCCGGGGCAGAGGCTGAGCAGAGGTTGAGGAAGACCACATGGTGCAACCAGAGCACCTGTACGAGCTGCTGCACTAGAGCCACCAGTAGCTCCAGTTGGAGAGCAGGCACCTGAGACGCCTATTACTTCTCCTGCACTTCAGGAGACTCTTGCCCAGTTTTTGAGCATGTTTGGCACTCTAGCTCAGGCAGGGTTAATTCCACTTGCTCCTGCCACATCTCAAGCCGGGGGAGGAGCACAAACTCCCGCCGCCCGTACTCTAGAGCCTCGGGCCCAAGTTGACCATGCCCCAAAGGTTATACCAGTTGTCCCAGTTCGACCTGAGATTAGCACAATAGTTTCAGAGGGGGAGCATCTCAGGCTCGAGAGGTACAAGAAGTACCACCCTCCCACTTTCAGCGGTTTAGCTTCAGAGGATGCTCAGGGTTTTCTGGAGGAATGTCACCGTATCCTTCGTACTATGGGTATTTTGAATTCCAGTGGGGTTTCTTTCACGGTACTCCAGTTTAGAGGAGTAGCCTACCAGTGGTGGCATGCATATGAGTTGGATAGTCCCGCTGAGGCATCTTCACTCACTTGGGCTCAATTTTCAGATATGTTCTTAAGGGAGTATGTTCCTTAGAGTCTTAGAGATGCATGGCGCGCAGAGTTTGAGCAGCTGCGCTATGGTTCTATGACTGTGTCAGAATATGCGGTCCGATTTAGTGAGTTGGCTAGGCATGCACCAGCCTTAGTTACTACTGTTCGAGAGCGGGTTCGCAGATTTATTGAGGGTCTCCACCCTAGTATCAGATTCAGTATGGCCTGAGAGCTAGAGATGGACATCACATACCAACAGGTGGTGTCAATTGCTAGGAGATTGGAAGGTATGCAGACTCGGGAGAGGGAAGAGATGGAAGCTAAGAGACCCCGAGATTCTGGCACATATAATAATTCTCGTGCCCCAGTTGCAGCCCGTCATGGTAGAGGTTATGTGAGTCGTCCTATTCATTCAGCACTTCCAGCTTCCAGTGGTATTCCGGCTACTCCCAGACCTCAGGTTCTATATTATGCGTCGCTAGTGTCTACTGTACCTCCTGTATGAGGTGCTTTCAGTGGGCAGTCTAGTCGATCAGGCCCAATCCAGTCCCAGCAGCCACGACCTCTGAGGGCTTGTTTTGAGTGTGGTGACACTCGTCATATTATGAGAGATTGCCCCAGATTTAGGAGGGGTGCACCTCCATAGATTTCTCAGCCCCCACCTATTCCACAAGGCCCTCAAGATTCTCAGGCCATAATTACTGCACCAGTTGCCACTCCACTTGCACAGCCAGCTAGAGGTGGAGGTCGGACAGGTAGAGGTCGCCCTAGAAGGGGAGGTCAGGCCAGATATTATGCCATTCCTGCTAGGACAGAGGCCGTTGCATCCGATTCTGTTATCATAGGTATTATTCCAGTCTGTCATAGAGATGCATCAGTCTTATTTGATCCAGGCTCCACTTATTCTTATGTGTCATCTTATTTTTTCCCCTTATTTGGGCGTATCACATGATTCCTTGAGTTCTTCTATTTATGTATCTACACCCATGGGTGAATCTATTATTGTGGACCGTGTGTATCAGTCATGTTTAATTATTATCAGTAGTTTTGAGACCAGAGCTAATTTATTATTGCACAGTATGGTGGATTTCGATATTAATTTGGGCATGGACTGGTTGTCATCCTATCACGCTATTCTTGATTGTTATGCCAAGACGGTGACATTGGCTATGCCAGGTTTACCGCGGATAGAGTGGAAAGGTACCTCGGATCATGTTCCTAGCAGGGTTGTTTCATTTCTTAAAGCTAAACGAATGGTTGAGAATGGGTGTGATGCGTATCTGGCCTATGTGAGAGACGTTAGTGTTGATACTTCTATCATGGAGTTAGTTCCTATAGTAAGGGATTTTCCTGATGTATTTCCAGCGGATCTCCCGGGTATAGCACCCGATAGGGATATTGATTTTGACATTGATTTGTTATCAGGCACTCAGTCCATTTCTATTCCATCATATCGTATGGCCCCAGCAGAGTTGAAAGAATTAAAAGAACAATTACATGAATTTCTTGATAAGGGCTTCATTCGGCCCAGTGTATTGCTTTGGGGTGCTCCTGTCTTATTTGTAAAGAAGAAGGATGGTTCTATGTGGATGTGTATTGATTACCATCAGCTGAATAAGGTTACAGTGAAGAACATGTATCCATTGCCACATATTGATGATCTATTTGATCAGCTTCAGGGTGCCAGAGTGTTTTCTAAGATCGACTTGCATTCAGGCTATCATCAGTTGAATATTTGGGAGCCAGATATCCCGAAGACCGCTTTCAGGACTCAGTACGGTCATTACGAGTTCCTTGTGATGTCTTTTGGGCTGACCAACGCCCCGACAACATTTATGCACTTAATGAATAGTGTATTTTATCCCTATCTTGATTCTTTCATCATTGTGTTTATTGACGACATTCTGGTGTATTCCCAGAGTCGGGAAGATCATGCATAACACCTGAGGACTGTGCTTCAGACTTTGAGAGAAAAGAAGTTATATGCAAAATTTTCAAAATGTGAATTCTGGCTTGATTCAGTGGGATTTTTGGGCCATATTCTTTCATGCGAAGGGATCAAGGTAGATCCGAAGAAGATTGAAGTAGTGCACAGTTGGTCCAGACCGTCCTTAGCTACGGAAATCCGGACTTTCCTTGGTTTGGCAGGGTATTATCGCTGATTTGTAGAGGGTTTCTCTTCTATTGCTGCATCTATGACCAAATTGACCCAGAAGGGTGCTCCATTTAGGTGGACCGAGGAATGTGAGGAGAGCTTCCAAAAGGTTAAGACAACTTTGACTACAGCCTCAGTATTGGTATTACCTACAGGTTCAGGGTCTTATAATATGTATTGTTATGTGTCACGTATTGGTCTCAGCACAATATTGATGCAAGATAGTAGGGTGATTGCCTACGCGTCCAGATAGTTAAAGATACATGAGAAGAATTATCCGGTCCACGACCTTGAGTTAGCAGTTATTGTTCATGCCTTGAGAGATTTGGCGGCATTATTTATACGGTGTCCATTGTGAGGTCTACACCGATCACCAGAGTCTACAATATCTGTTTAAACAGAAGGATCTTAATTTGCGGCAGCGGATATGGTTGGAGGTTCTTAAGGATTATGATATCACCATTCTCTATCATCCCGGGAAGGCCAATGTAGTGGCCGATGCCTTGAGTCGTAAGGCGGAGAGTTTGGGCAGCTTATCATATTTACCGGTAGCAGAGAGGCCTTTAGCCTTGGATGTTCAGTCCTTGGCCAACCAGTTCTCAGTCTTCTCTTTATGATCGTATCAGAGAGCGTCAGTACGATGACCCCCATCTGCTTGTCCTTAAGGACACAGTTTAGCACGGTGATGCCAAGGAAGTCACTATTGGAGATGACGGTGTATTATGGATGCAGGGCAGGCTATGTGTGCCTAATGTAGATGGTTTGCGTGAGTTGATTCTCCAAGAGGCTCACAATTTGTGGTACTCCATTCATCCGGGTGCTATAAAGATGTATCAGGACCTGAGACATCACTATTGGTGGAGGCAGATGAAGAAAGACATAGTGGAGTATGCAACTCGGTGTCTCAATTGTCAACAGGTAAAATATGAGCATCAACGGCTAGGTGGAATGCTTCAGAAGTTAGAAATTCTAGAATGGAAATGGGAGCGGATCACTATGGATTTCGTTGTTGGGCTCCCACGGACTCAAAGAAAGTTCGATACAGTTTGGGTGATTGTGGATAGGTTGACCAAGTCAGCACATTTTGTTCATATTATGACTACCTACTCTTCCGAGCAATTGGCTCGAATCTATATTCGCGAGATTGTCAAACTTCATGGCGTACCAGTATCTATCATCTCCGACCGGGGTACGCAATTTATATCACGGTTTTGGAGGGTAGTACATCGTGAGTTGGGTACTCGGGTAGAGTTGAGTACAACATTTTACCCTCAGACTGACGGGCAGTCCAAACGCACTATTTAGATACTGGAAGATATGTTTCGTGCGTGTGTGATAGATTTTGGGGGTGCTTGGGACCAGTTCTTACCACTTGCGGAGTTTGCTTACAACAACAGTTTCCAGTCGAGTATTCAGTTGGCTCCGTATGAAGCCTTGTATGGTAGGCAGTGCCGGTTTCCAGTGGGTTAGTGTCACGCCCCAAACCTGGAGAGGCATCGCCGACACCCGGTGCCATACTCAGCCCGAGCGTACCACTCTGTAACTGTGAACTCTGGAGGGGTAACCCTCACTTAGGCCGATAAGGCCATATTTTGAATCGTCTAAAAATAATGCCTCTCTTATCAGTGGGGTAAACATACACAAAAGTTGATATATATAACTTTGCAGGCCGACAAAGCCGCCATGAACATCGACTGATATACAATGGAAGGGGACAATACTCCATTGAATATAAAGTATCGATAAGGGAGAATACTGTAACCTATGAGACATAGGATAGTGTATATAAATTCAGGAGTATGAACTTCTCTTTATGTCTCGTTATCAAACACATGTAGTTACTGGATCATGCCAAAATGAAGGAAAGGTTTAGCCTTAATATACCTGAGTCGATTCTCTTGACAATCCCTCTAACACACGTCAATTGCGGCAATTCACGTAACGGTGAATCGAAGTAGGGAAAAATCCGTATGATATTCTTGATAAAGATTGTATCGTGCTCTCTTAGAATCGAAATTCCCGTTGCTACTACCTTATGATGTCTCGTATGAATTTGTTGTAGTACAAGAAAGGAGTCCATGAATGTCGTTCCATCTTTTGCCTTCTTCATTAACCTTATAAGAATGTCGCTGGAATTGCTGTCTAGTTTTCCACCTGATCAAGGAAAGTATTTCATCCTCTGTATTTCTATTTCAACAACAGCTGCATAAAGTCTTCTTTTTAGCAACGACCTCTCTTCTTCACAAGTTTCCATTTTAGTGTCATAATAATATATTGATTGAATTGTGATGCGTTCAGTTTGGCATTACAAAGATCCCTTCACGTCTAGTAGGTAACTGCTCAAGCTTTCTCAATGTTTCATCTCCTTTTGTAACTTTACCAAATATTGCATACTCGCCATCTAAATACACTTTAATGCTTAGCTAGCATAATTATTCCCAAAATGTGACACCACCTCCTTCAAACATATTAGTCATACTTTAGTTTAATTGTCTTGGTCCCACGTGGATAAAATAAATTTTACACTTATCCACTTAAATCAATAATTAACCATTTACCCACATAATTAAGAATTATCTCAAATTACTTAAAATACTACTCGCTTTTAACACACCTTACTATCATGGTCATGTGGTACCTTGTATGGCACTAGTCCATAAATGCCGGGTATTATAGATCAGACCGTATTTTATCCCAAATTGACAAACTTCGACGAAACTCACTTTCTTTGATTCGCTTACCCTCTCACCTTCACGAATTTACTTATCATTTATTTGAAATAGCATAATAGTTATAATCTCAAAATAATTTCATTCCCGAGCTTACGTCAATTAACTTACGACGAAATTTTAACGTACGAAAATGCGGGATGTAACATCTCATTTTCGAGCTTTCATCAATTTACTTATGGCGTACTTTCGCGTATGAAAACATGGGGTGTGACATCATTCCCCCTTTTAGAACATTCGTCCTCAAATGTTGACTAATGCACTTATCATTATCATAACCTATAGTTCTTAAGAATACTTTAGTACTCTTCTTGCCATCTAGGCAACTGTTCTGTTAATAAATCCAAAGGCCAGGGCTTTCCCCTTTAGGCCTCTTTCTCACACCACGACTTGTGGTCGGAATCCTTTCAATCTCGTAACTATTGCTCCCTTTTGTCATGCAGCCTGTATGACTTTTTCCTTATATATGTGCCTATGCGACTCTTTTCTCCTTTTTCCTCCAGCTTTTACCCAATCTCTAGGCTTCACCTTGTAAACATATACAAAGCTTGATAAGATGTCCCTCTGGGCATCTATAGGTATACTGAAGTTCTTTGCTCGGTACTTTGTTGAATTTACGAATATTGCTATATCTTGTTTCATAGACCCGATTATCTATCCACATGATTTTACTGTATCTAGGTAGGTCATACTATACCATAACTCTTACTTCGATTTATCGTTGCTGAGGTCTGCTACCAAATTCCAGCTTACTCTTGTTGCTTATCCCATATGTATAAATCTAAGTCCTTTAATGCTTCCTCATTACTGTTCATTTTAAGAATGACGACCTAATGTCATCTCATACTTTGTGACTTTTGTCCATCTATTGTTGATTTACCTCAATATTGAGCTACAATATACCACTGATAACTTGAAACTTCTTACGTAATACCTTGCCACTAGGGCTTACGTTGCATCGAGGAATATTTGAAGTGATTTTCTTGATCCACTTAGCGGCGATACTGTACTTCAATAACCGTATTTTATAGCATCCCAATGTGATTTATTTACGTGGGTATTTTAATCCCGTACAATTCATGAAATCCTCTTCAAATCATTACTCAATCTAAGGCCCAAACGTCATCCTTTATCTATCACAATTACACCTTCATTGCACTACCAGAGTAGCATTCCATCTCTTCTAAATGCTACTAGTCTTAGACCCCTTTGAGTTCATTCAGGCTATACTGAGCTTTCTATAACTTAGAGAAACCATTAGCTCTCTTGCTTTCATGGGCTTAATCCCGAGGATTTATCAATTCTTGTGACCTTCTCACTTTCCTTTCCTTGTCCCTACTCATGTCTTGCTAAAACCTTGTCGCTCTACCATACTTTAGCTTGAGATCTACACATATCCATTTATACTACTTGCAACCTCCCTTTAACTTGATTGCATCATAGATTTCCTTATGTTATTATTGGATGTAAAGCGAGACATTACATTGTGTCTAACTCTTCTTTATTCCCTTAACTAGACCTCTCGGTACCTAGAAATCATCGACTAGAAGATATGCCATTGACGATGCCGCTATCAATACTGGATCTCAGTGCTTCTAGCCTTCTATCCTAAGTATGGACTATTCACAACCTTCTACACTTGAGTATCTCGTACGTTGTTCAACTTTACCTTACTTACCTTAAAATATTGCCTCACATTCTTTTATCTCGTTCATAACTTCCCTTCCACATAGGTATAATTCATATCCACAACTTGAAGCTCTATTATAATAATTGTATCTCTAGTGCATACACAATCCGGTGAGAGCTTCATATTGACTTCTTATGAGGCTGGTACTTTTCTAACTGACTTTATCATAGAGCCGTTATAGAATATGGCTACTGTGCTATCTCTCTGTATTAAGAGTGATTCTGCAATGTTCTTAATCACAATTTCTATAATTTTCTGGGTCCAATAATCAAACTCCTAATTTACTTAGTTGATCTAAATCTTTAGTTTCCTCTTCCCTCTAATCAACCTTTATGTAGGCTTACGCTATCTTCTGATCTGCGGCTCATGGCATTAGTTATTACTTTAGCCTTTCATGGACATTATGGAATATCCATGATACAATCTTCTAACGATTCAATCCTTTGTCTATGACCTGGACTCAATTCTTTCTTTTAACTTATACCAGAGTCTTCTACGCTGTACGATTGTCATCATATATGATGCTTGGATAATACTCCAAAATCTTAAGTGTGTTCATAGCGTAACTAACTTTGGATCACTGATCGAATAATTTCTTTTGTTCCTTCTCAGCTTTCTTTAAATGTAGGCAATTACTTTTCCTGATCTTTCTGCCCCCTTGTTGCGTGCATACTTAACTTATCTTAGTGCCCATACATATTGGAATTCCATACAACTCATATGATCTTGAATATCACTTCTGATTTTTACTTCCCGTCCATTAGCCACGGTAGGTGCCACTTTCTTATGGAGTGCATACAACGTTGTTGTGAGACTGTTGTTATAAGATCTCTTCCTTTTTAGCTCACTGAGCTTACTTCCTCATCTAGTCTTTCATTGTAGTACTTGGGGAGGACCCTCTGATTCTTACAAGGCTGCGGGCTTATTACATCGTATACTCGGCGGGATTTTTGATGTTCGTACTCACATATAATTATCCGTAGTTACTTATATCCATGCCCCTGTGCTTGTAGGGTTTGCTTTTAAACTTAAATTTTGACTGTCTTCCCTGTGGGACTTTCTTTTATTCCCATAATACTCATACGGTACCTTTAGCTACCCCAATTCCTATATGAATATTTTTCAAGGGTCATGATGTCATATTTGCGAGACTGAATTCTCTATATTGGGTTTTACTATATTTATCTTGCACGATCTGCTGATTTGTCTGTATCCTCTTGTCTAGCTATAACTAGGCCCTTCCTGAATCAACTACTAACTACTCGTTGGCCCATTCTCATATCAATATTCCGCGTAATCTTTCTTGGGTCATTTCCTTTGTCTTACTTACATACCGTACTGGCCCCTTATTTATCAATAACATCTCGGGCATGAACCCTTACTTCCTGAATCAACTACTAACTACTCGTTGGCCCATTCTCATATCAATATTCCGCGTAATCTTTCTTGGGTCATTTCCTTTGTCTTACTTACATACCGTACTGGCCCCTTATTTATCAATAACATCTCGGGCATGAACCCTTACTTCCTCTCCTTGACGTCGTGTTTACATAATGTTCTGGAATCGTATCATATCTGTAGGATTTGAATAAGTGCAATCTCATCCCTTTTTCATTTTTATCGCATTCTTCCTTTACCATTCAATAATTACTAGAACCACTTAATTTTGACTTAATGTCACATCACTCCATATTCCCCCCTTTAGGGGAGTACTAACATTTAGTGCTATTATGATCTTATGTATAGATGTTTTACCTCTTCATTTTTGGTGTCTTTTCACATCATCGATGATCCTTACTTGCCTTGCGGTAATCTTTCTGTACCAAGGATAGCAAAATTTCCTTACTCGTGAGGGTGACACTTAGTATAACTAGCACATACAGTCCCTTAAGCTTAACTTTGCTCACATTGCTTGCTTTAGGGACGCGTTTTCCTGAATGACCATTCTCTGAATTTCTCATGAATCTTCTTATATTTTCCACTTTATTATCGTCGGAACGAAATATGAAATTCTCACGATACCGACTATTATCAAATCACTCAGCCCCTAATTTATATTTAGTTTATCTTGTTCATCAGTCCATATTGATTTCTATTATTCTGAGGTTTAACTGTTTCTTTTGGTACTCACGTTAGAGTCACGACTTATTTTTCAAAATGAGGATATGACTTTATGGCCTATATTCTTTTGTTGTCTCAAGGCCTGTCACCTCTTGTCTTTTCCTTCACTTGACTATAGACTCCGTAATACTATCATTTTTTTAATCTACCGTTGTCATCCACGTATCATATCTTACTCATAATGCTTCATTGACTCTCTCATTTATGTCTATCACCTTATTCTGAAAACTTCAACAAGACATTCTTTTGCTTTTAGCTCCCATTTGCTCCATTCAGTGGCTCTTCTGTTTGCTCAACGTTCTCGCTCTACTAGGGACGGGAGCCATACTAAGGTAATATTTATCCCTTCCAGGCTTTTAGTGCCTATCTTCTGAATTTTTTGATCATGCTAGTATTCACATCTAATTGTAATATTCTAGAGTGCACCATCTGGGTGTCTCATAAGGAGCTATATTAGCACCTTTGTAATATCCTTCGGAAATGTCAGCTAACTCAAACAATCTATCCATCATTTTGGGTTACTCTAACCCCAGCCGAATCCTGATATCTCGTCCTTCTCTTAAACTACACCTGTTAGCCCCCATAAGGCATAACTGAAATGGGTGTGACCAATTGTACATACCTCTGTTACTGTCGAGGGTAACTTAGAAGCCTTATATTTCTTTGCCTGAATTGAAAATTTTGGATAATCTTCATTAATTGGGTACCTCTTACCCTTCTTCTCCTTGCTTTTGTTATCTATTGAAACTTATACCTTAACCTTCTAATACTCCCATGGCTTGCTATTTGCAGGGTATATTAGATATCCTAGTCTTAGGATCTTAAGTAGGAAATCCGCACATATGGTATGCATGATCTGATAGGGCCTCAAACTGGGCCACATTGTCAAGAATTCTCTCTATACTAGTGCCCTTACTTGTTGCTGTACTAGCCCTCTGGCTAGCTGTAATTTTTCAAATTGCAAGCATCTCTATAATTAGCAAACATAAGTCTTGGCTCAAACTCTTATGGCTCATCTCTATCGCACGATGTGGATTTGAAAGAAGGGTAACATACTCCTAAATGCCTTGTAGCTTCATGTTTATATAATGTGGTGCACAACACATCTATAAACAAGGCTCTACTAGCCACGACTTGTAGACTTCCTAGGATAGAACTGCTCTGATACCAAGTTTGTCACGCCCCAAACCTGGTGAGGCATGTCCGACACCCGGTGCCATACTCGGGCTGAGCATACCACTCTGTAACTGTGAACTATGGAGGGGTAACCCTCACTTAGGCCGATAAGGCCATATTTTAAATCGTCTAAAAATAACACCTCTCTCATCAGTGGGGTAAACATACACAAAAGCTGATATATATAACTTTACAGGCCGACGAAGCCGCCATGAACATCTACTGATATACAAAATATACAGGACTCGTCTACAAGCCTCTAGAGATAACTGAACTATACCATGGTCGGGACAGTGCCTCGACCTACCCATCAAATTTGTAAAAATAAAATGGACTCCAAGGTCTAGATTTGGTAACTCCGAGGAAGTGGAGCATACCAACCAAGATGATGTTTGGCTCTACCTGCTGGGAGGGTCTGTCCAACTGTCAATAAGGACCTGCAGGCATAAAATGCAGCGTCCCCGACAAAAGGGACGTCAATACGAAATAATATACCGAGTATGTAAGGAAACCGAATAACTGAAAACTGAAACTGAACTGATAATATAATAACTGAAAGTAACTGGGAGTCAAAGATAATCTGAAGATATGCTTACCTGCTGATACTGACTCAACTCTATCAATATAGTAAGTTAAATAGTTGTTCGGCCTTATAAGGCTCGATATATGTAACTGCTCTGCCATAGTAGGCTCACTCATAGGCACTCGACCATACTAGGCTCTGTATCTCGGCCATTCTGGGCTCGCTCATAGGCGCTCGACCATAGTAAGCTCGGTATATAACTTACCATCTGATCAGAGGTTGCCCAATAGGGGCCTGCCCACCGATTATACCTCGATGGTGGTGAAAATACTATATATATATATATATATATATATATATATATATATATATATAAATATAAAACCTCTTCTCTCTTGACTGAAAGGGGATAATACTCAATTGAATATAAAGTCTAAATAAGGGAGAATACTGTAACTTATGAGACTTAGGATAATGTATATAAATTCAGGAGTATGAATGTCACGCCCCGAACCTAGGAGCGAGACAAGCACCCTGTGCCTCACCTAACCTGGCGTACCAAATTGCGACTAAGGGACTCTGAACACATAATGTCATACTTTGGCCATGGGGCCACCTTGCAAGACAATTTGCGAAGCAAAATATAAAACTGAATGGAAACTAGCACTAACTAAATATCAATATAAAGCTAGGCCGACAAGGCCGTCATAGCTACTATAGCTGACAAACCACCAATTTATACAAACCCAACATACTGCACTAACCAACATGATATGCCTACAAGCCTCTACTGATAGATGTACTATGATCGGAACATGGCCCCGACCTACCCATAACATATATACAAATATACATAAGATGTACACAAAACTCTAGACCTGGCAACTCCGAAAGACGTGGAGCTTACCGATCAGGCGGAACTCGGGAAACACCTACTGAGGAGGTCTACCCGTCTATCTGTCTGAACCTGCACGCATGAAATGCAGCGCCCCCAAAAAAGGGACGTCAGTACAAAATAATGTACCGAGTATGTAAGGCAATATAATAACTGAAATCTGAAACTGAACTGATAATATGATAACTGAAATTAACTAGGAGTCAAAGATGATCTGGAGATATACTTACCTGCTGATACTGACTCAACTCCTTCAATATAGTAAGTAAAATAATTGTACGGCCTTATAAGGCTCGGTATATATAACTGCTCTGCCATAGTAGGCTCGCTCATAGGCGCTCGGCCATACTAGGCTATGTATCTCGACCATGCTGGGCTCGCTCATAGGCGCTCGGCCACAGTAGGCTCGGTATATAACTTTCCATCTGATCAGAGATTGCCCAATAGGGGCCTGCCCATCGATTATAGCTCGATGGTAATGAAAATACTGTAATACTGTATATATATGCTTGTTGCTCTCTTGACTGGAAGAAGACAATACTAAATTGAATATAGAATCTCGATAAGGAATAATATTGTAACTTATGAGACTAGAATAGTGTGAATAAATTCATGAATATGAACTTCTCTTTTTGTCTCATTATTAACACATGTAGCTACGAGATCATGCCAAAATGAAGGAAGGCTTAGCCTTAACATACCTTATCACAATCTTTCCAATCACCAAGTTGAACTCACCTCTTCACACCTTAATCTACAAGAATGATAATAATACTATCGTTAAGTTACGAAAGGTACAACTATCGCACAACGAACGACAAACCTATTTTGTATTAAAACGGGCAGCATCTCCCCTATAATATGCCCTTCCTCCAAATTCAAGATAACACCAACAATACAAGAACAGAACAATAACAACATATATACATCATTTTCCAGCCCTATATACACCATCAAATACTACAAAACAGCCCAACACACCCCAATCTCTTCGTACACAAAACGACCACCGTAGTAGTGTCAAACGACCCGAAAATGTTATGACGAACGACCAGACAACCACCCTACATTTATATGGTGTTTATAAACCCCCTTCCTCCTCCAAAAACTCCACAAAATAGTAGTAAAACACGCAGCCCAACAGCAACACAAAACAGTCCGCTACAAGTGAATAACTCGAACTCACGGCTTCCGATCACCGTCCCGTGAGTTCTTACAAGTATAGAACGACTTACCATGAATTTACAGAAGAAAAAATGGATGAAAGAGAGCAGTAAACTCACCTTATTTGTTGGATAACTCAGCTCCTATCTTGGTTCTTCAAACTCTAAGTTTTACCTCCAATTGGAACTTGAAAGGGAGAGAAAATCAATTAGGGTTTGTGGGAAATTTTTTGGGAGGATTCTTTGCAGAGCTTATGTCTGGTTATTATGCTCTATTTTAAGTCTAATATATGAAGAAAATAGGCCCTTAAAAGGCCTCTTTGGACGACCCGAAATGGCCCATTTTTGGGCTTTCATTTAAGCAAGTAGGTGACACACCTACTTGTCACCTAGCAGCTTGCGCAGTGTTGCAAAAATGCCTATATCTCTCTACTCCGATGTCGTATTGACAAACGGTTTAATGCGTTGGAAAATAGACTCATAGATCTTTAATTTGATGGGTGGAACACCCCATAAACCTAAAATTGCAGTTACATTTGACCCAAAGTTTCAGTAAAACTTATGAATGTAACTTGTGATGACTTTCATCGACTTTTGTTCCACAACTCTCTTGACTTCAAAACATAACAAACGGATGTCATACGACTAATATAAATCATAACATAATCTCCTTATCATGTTAATCACCCTAGTCTCACCCCAAAGGTACATGTTATAACATTCCCAACTTGTCGACTTTCGACGAAACATTGTTTTATTCAATTGCTTTAGCTTCTGAACTGTCCAACCCTCTTTGTACTTGTTGTTCATGATCTTCAATATTTGTAACCTCAGAGGTAACATTATTAACTTACTTTATATACTTTTAAATATTATCTCATTTTTGGTCCTACATTAGTTTGCTTACGAAGCATTTTAATGTACGAAAATATAGGGTGTAACAATGAACCCCTTGGAAACATTCGTCCTCGAATGTTTACTCTTAGAGACTTTGGAAACTTTTTGCCAGAGTATCCTTCGTACACTAGGTTAAAACCAACCTGCACGTAGCCAGAAACATACTATGCATGCTACACATGGCCAATCTTTATAAATAGCAGCAATTTGCCTCACCGACCGTAAATCATAAATATTGAAAGTGAAAAATAAAAGCTTACCTGATGACCTGCTAGCCTACATAGAGCTATGTTGTAGCGTCCCATCTCGAACCATATCTTCAGTTTGAAATAGGTGGGGGTATTTAGACTTCATTTCTTCCTCCGATTCCCACGTCATCTCTTCTACATTCTTGCTCCTCCATAAAACCTTTACGGAAGCTACCTCCTTATTTCGTAGATTGCGGATTTGTCGGTCTAGGATGGCAACTGGAATTTCCTCGTATGACAAGTCCTCTGTAATCTGTACATCATCCGTGGGCACCACTCGGGTAGGATCGCCAATGCACTTCCGTAGCATAGATACGTGAAAAACCGGATGGACAGACTCCAATTCTGAGGGCAACTCTAACTCATAAGCTAGTTGGCCCACTCTCCGAATGATCCTATAAGGCCCAATATACCGTGGGCTAAGCTTTCCTTTCTTGCCAAACCTCATCACGCCCTTCATAGGTGATACCTTTAAGAATACCCAGTCATTAATCCTGAACTCTAAGTCTCGTCGCCGCACGTCAGAATATGACTTCTGACGACTCTGAGCTGTCAACAGTCGCTCCCGGATAACCTTTACTTTCTCTATGGCCTGCTGAACCAGGTCTGGCCCATGTAACCCAGATTCTCCAACATCAAACCACCCTATAGGAGATCTGCACTTACGCCCATACAAAGCCTCGTACGGAGCCATCTGGATACTGGAGTGGTAACTGTTATTATATGCAAACTCGATAAGAGGTAGATGTTCATCCCAACTTCTTTTAAAATCCAACACACATACTCGTAACATATCCTCGAGCGTCTGAATTGTGCGCTCGGCTTGTCCATTAGTCTGTGGATGAAAAGCTGTGCTGAGATTCACCTGAGTCCCTAGACCTCTCTGAAATGACCTCCAAAAATGTGCTGTAAACTGAGCCCCATGGTCAGATATAATAGAAACTGGTACTCCGTGTAGCCGCACTATCTCCTTAATATATAACTTTGCATAATCTTCTGCTGTATATGTAGATCTGACCGGTAGGAAGTGAGCTGATTTCGTGAGCCTATCGACTATCACCCATATGGAATCGAACTTACGATTAGAACGAGGTAAACCCGTGATAAAGTCCATGTTTATCGCCTCCCATTTCCATGTCGGGATCTCTATAGTCTGCATTAGCCCTCCAGGCTTCTGGTGCTCTATCTTCACTTGCTGGCAACTAGTACATTGGGCGACAAACTCAGCAATGTTCTTCTTTATATCATTCCACCAGTACACATCCTTAATGTCATGATACATCTTCGTCGATCCAGGATGGATGGAATACCATGAATAATGTGCCTCTGACATAATCTTGTCTCGTAGCCCTGCTACATCTGTAACATACAAACGACCCCTGTATCTGAGAAACCCATCTCTTTTGAGCTCTAACAATGGCTTCTTCTGCTGCGGAACTCGCTTTCTCAACTCGACCAACTCTGGGTCCTCGTACTGCCTTTCCTTGACTTCAGCTATGAGGGATGATTTTGCAGTGTTTTGGATTACAACTCCACCATCCTCAGAATCTACTAACCGAACCCCCAACGAAGCCAATTGATGAATCTCTCTAGCTAATTGTCTTTTCTCGGGCTCTACATGTGCTAAGCTACCCATAGATCGGCGACTTAAGGCATCTGCTACAACATTAGCTTTCCCTGGATGGTAGAGAATGTTAACATCGTAATCTTTCAATAACTCAAGCCATCGCCTCTGTCGCAAATTCAACTCTTTCTGCTTGAAAATATATTGTAGGCTTTTATGATCAGTAAATACATCAACATGAACACCATATAAATAATGCCGCCATATCTTAAGTGCATGGACAACCGCAGCTAACTCGAGGTCGTGGGTCGGATAATTCCTCTCGTGCTTCCTCAACTGCCTTGAAGCATACGCAATTACCTTCCCATGTTGCATCAGGACACATCCTAACCCGACACCTGATGCATCACAATACACGGCATAACCCTCTAGACCCTCTGGAAGTGTTAGAACTGGAGCTGAGGTCAACCTGTTCTTAAGCTCTTGGAAACTCCGCTCACAAGCCTCTGTCCATTGAAACTTAGTTTCTTTCTGTGTCAACTTCGTCAATGGTGCCGAAAGGGAAGAAAAACCCTCTACGAACCTCCGATAGTATCCTGCTAAGCCTAGAAAGCTACGAACCTCTGTCGGAGTGGTAGGTCTAGGCCAAGATTTCACGGCCTCAATCTTCTGAGTGTCCACCTTTATCCCTTCATCTGATACAATATGCCCCAAGAATGCTACAGACTTCAACCAGAACTCACATTTAGAAAACTTAGCATACAACTTACGATCACGGAGGGTTTGGAGTACCGCTCGCAGGTGGTCCGCATGCTTATCCTCTGAACGGGAATAAACCAGAATATCATCAATAAATACTATCACGAACAGATCTAAAAATGGTTGGAATAGGCTATTCATCAAGTCCATAAATACAGCGGGTGCATTAGTCAACCCGAAGGACATGACAAGGAACTCGAAGTGGCCATATCGGGTCCTGAAGGCTGTCTTCGAAATATCTTTTTCCCGAACTCTGACTTGGTGGTACCCCGACCTCAAATCTATCTTTGAAAAGCATCTAGCCCCCTGCAACTGATCAAACAAGTCATCGATCCTTGGAAGTGGATACTTATTCTTAATAGTTACCTTGTTCAGCTGCCTATAATCGATACACATCCTCAGCGAGCCGTCTTTCTTCCGCACAAATAGTACTGGTGCACCCCAAGGTGAGGTACTGGGCCTAATGTAACCTTTCTCCAGCAAATCTTTTAACTGCTCCTTCAACTCCTTCAATTCGGCAGGTGCCATTCTATACGGAGGGACGGATATTGGTTGAGTTCCTGGAAGCAAATCGATGCTAAAATCAATTTCTCGCTCTGGAGGAATACCTGGAAGCTCATCTGGAAACACATCTGCATACTCTTTGACTATGGGAATAGACTGAAGTGTAGGTATCTCAACATCTGCATCTCTAACTCGCACAATATGATAAATGCACCCTTTTGCGATCATTTTCCTCGCCTTCAGATAGGAAATAAACCTACCTCTGGGTGTTGGTGTATTACCTACCCATTCAAGGACTGGCTCACCCGGAAAATGAAATTTGGCTGCCTTTGCTCGGCAATCAACTGTGGCATAGCAAGCTGCCAACCAGTCCATGCCCATGATAGCATCAAAATCCATCATCTCTAGCTCAACTAGGTCAGCTGAGGTCTGACGACTACAAATTGTCACCGTACAACCTCGGTAAACCCGTCTAGCAATAATCGATTCTCCGACCGGTGTAGATACCGCAAAAGGATCACTTAGTATTTCAGGCACTATACCAAACTTCCTCGCGACAAATGGGGTAATATACGATAAAGTAGATCCTGGGTCTATCAAAGCATAAGCATCGTGAGAGCAAATGGTTAATATACCTGTCACAACGTCTGGTGAAGACTCCTGGTCCTGTCGACCCGCTAAAGCATAGATACGGTTCTGATTACCACTTGAACTGGAACCTCTACCTCTGCCTCGACCTCTACCAGCCGAAGACTGAGACTCGCGCCTTGAAGGATGCACGGACATAGATGATCCTGTTGCTGAACTCGCTGGTTGTGCCATTCCCCCAGAATCTCTATTTGGGCAATCTCGCATCATATGCCCCGGACGCCCACATATATAACAAGCATCAGAACTTGCTCGGCATTGGCCCAAGTGTCCTCTACCACAGATGTCACACCGTGGAGGAAATGACCATGTCTGTGCAGATCCTCGCTGTCGCTGCAAACCCGATACCCGTGAGCTCTCACCTGGTCCTGACTGAGTATAGCGGTCATACCTGTAACCCTGTAACCGAGGTGGCGGAGGCCTACGTGGCCGTCCGAAGTACTGGGTCCTATAACTACCCTGAGATTGCTCCTGAGACCTGGGAAATCTCATCCTTTTACGTTGCCCTTGCTCAGCCCTCTCTGTACCCTGCTGCCGATGCCTACCCCTTTCTATATTCTGGGCGAATGCCTAAATCCGGGAGATATCCATACTATCCTGTAATGCAGCAGTGGCACATGCCTCGGTTAACTCTGGGGCTAACCCTGCTATAAACCTGTGAATCCTGTCCCGCATAGTAGAAACTATGGATGGTGCATATCTGGCCAATGAGTCAAAACGGAGACTATACTCTCGAACACTCATATTACCCTGCTTGAGGGCTAGAAACTGATCGACTCGAGCCTGTCGGATCTCCCGCGGTAAGTACTGGTCAAGGAAAGCATCTGAAAAATTCTCCCAAATAGCTGGAGGTGTATCACGTCCCCTGGACCTCTCCCATCCCTCATACCAAAGGATGGCTATATCTCGGAGTCGAAAAGCTGCTAGCTCAACTGCCTCTTTCTCCGTGGCATGCATAACACGAAAGATCCTGTGAAGCTGATCTATGAAATCCTGCGGGTCCTCCCTCTGATCTGTCCCCGTGAACTCTGGGGGACTCAAAGCAATAAACTCTTGGACCCTTGAACTCCCAGACCCCTCAGAAGTTCCTGCACTAGCTGATGCCCTAGCATGTTGCTGGGTAGCTACCAACTGTGTCAACAAATGCACCGCACTCCTTAAGTCCTGATCTGATGTAAGTGGAGGGGGAACTGGATGTGCGGTTTCCCTAGGAATCTCCGTAGTTGGTAGAGGAGCCGGTAATGGCTGAGTAAGGGTCTCCCCTTGAGCCTCAGACTGGTCCCATCTACAGGGGGTACCCTGCTGGTCCCCTCACCTACTACTGTATCTCTCCTCTGGCTAGCCGTAGTCTTCCTAGTCACCGTCATCTGTGCATGCAAACACCAACATATAAGTTTAATTCAAATTTCCTATAACACAGTTCTATAGCACGATTTAGATTTCAAAGAAGTGTAACCAACTCCTAAATGCCCTGTAGTTCCTTGCTTATATAATGTGGTGCACAACACATCTATAAACAAGACCCTACTAGACACGGCTTGTAGACTCCCTAGGACAATATAAAACCTCTTCTCTCTTGACTGAAAGGGGACAATACTCAATTGAATATAAAGTCTAAATAAGGGAGAATACTGTAACTTATGAGACTTAGGATAATGTATATAAATTCAGGAGTATGAATGTCACGCCCCGAACCTAGGAGCGAGACAAGCACCCTGTGCCTCACCTAACCTGGCGTACCAAATTGCGACTAAGGGACTCTGAACACATAATGTCATACTTTGGCCATGGGGCCACCTTGCAAAACAATTTGCGAAGCAAAATATAAAACTGAATGGAAACTAGCGCTAACTAAATATCAATATAAAGCTAGGCCGACAAGGCCGTCATAGCTACTACAGCTGACAAACCACCAATTTATACAAACCCAACATACTGTACTAACCAACAGGATATGCCTACAAGCCTCTACTGATAGATGTACTGTGATCGGAACAGGGCCCCGACCTACCCATAACATATATACAGATATACATAAGATGTACACAAAACTCTAGACCTGGCAACTCCGAAAGACGTGGAGCTTACCGATCAGGCGGAACTCGGGAAACACCTACTGAGGAGGTCTACCCGTCTGTCTGTCTGAACCTGCACGCATGAAATGCAGCGCCCCCAAAAAAGGGACGTCAGTACGAAATAATGTACCGAGTATGTAAGGCAATAAAATAACTGAAATCTGAAACTGAACTGATAATATGATAACTGAAATTAACTGGGAGTCAAAGATGATCTGGAGATATACTTACCTGCTGATACTGACTCAACTCCTTCAATATAGTAAGTAAAATAATTGTACGGCCTTATAAGGCTCGGTATATATAACTGCTCTGCCATAGTAGGCTCGCTCATAGGCGCTCGGCCATACTAGGCTATGTATCTCGACCATGCTGGGCTTGCTCATAGGCGCTCGGCCACAGTAGGCTCGGTATATAACTTTCCATCTGATCAGAGATTGCCCAATAGGGGCCTGCCCATCGATTATAGCTCGATGGTAATGAAAATACTGTAATACTGTATATATAGGCTTGTTGCTCTCTTGACTGGAAGAAGACAATACTAAATTGAATATAGAATCTCGATAAGGAATAATATTGTAACTTATGAGACTAGAATAGTGTGAATAAATTCATGAATATGAACTTCTCTTTTTGTCTCATTATTAACACATGTAGCTACGAGATCATGCCAAAATGAAGGAAGGCTTAGCCTTAACATACCTTATCACAATCTTTCCAATCACCAAGTTGAACTCACCTCTTCACACCTTAATCTACAAGAATGATAATAATACTATCGTTAAGTTACGAAAGGTACAACTATCGCACAACGAACGACAAACCTATTTTGTATTAAAACGGGCAGCATCTCCCCTATAATATGCCCTTCCTCCAAATTCAAGATAACACCAACAATACAAGAACAGAACAATAACAACATATATACATCATTTTCCAGCCCTATATACACCATCAAATACTACAAAACAGCCCAACACACCCCAATCTCTTCGTACACAAAACGACCACCGTAGTAGTGTCAAACGACCCGAAAATGTTATGAAGAACGACCAGACAACCACCCTACATTTATATGGTGTTTATAAACCCCCTTACTCCTCCAAAACTCCACAAAATAGTAGTAAAACACGCAGCCCAACAGCAACACAAAACAGTCCGCTACAAGTGAATAACTCGAACTCACGGCTTCCGATCACCGTCCCGTGAGTTCTTACAAGTATAGAACGACTTACCATGAATTTACAGCAGAAAAAAATGGATGAAAGAGAGCAGTAAACTCACCTTATTTGTTGGATAACTCAGCTCCTATCTTGGTTCTTCAAACTCTAAGTTTTACCTCCAATTGGAACTTGAAAGGGAGAGAAAATCAATTAGGGTTTGTGGGAAATTTTTGGGAGGATTCTTTGCAGAGCTTATGTCTGGTTATTATGCTCTATTTTAAGTCTAATATATGAAGAAAATAGGCCCTTAAAAGGCCTCTTTGGACGACCCGAAATGGCCCATTTTTGGGCTTTCATTTAAGCAAGTAGGTGACACACCTACTTGTCACCTAGCAGCTTGCGCAGTGGTGTAAAAATGCCCATATCTCTCTACTCCGATGTCGTATTGACAAACGGTTTAATGTGTTGGAAAATAGACTCATAGATATTTAATTTGATGGGTGGAACACCCCATAACCCTAAGTATATTGGGAGAAAATCGCAGTTACATTTGACCCAAAGTTTCAGTAAAACTTATGAATGTAACTTGTGATGACTTTCATCGACTTTTGTTCCACAACTCTCTTGACTTCAAAACATAACAAACGGATGTCATACGACTAATATAAATCATAACATAATCTCCTTATCATGTTAATCACCCTAGTCTCACCCCAAAGGTACATGTTATAACATTCCCAACTTGTCGACTTTCGACGAAACATTGTTTTATTCAATTGCTTTAGCTTCTGAACTGTCCAACCCTCTTTGTACTTGTTGTTCATGATCTTCAATATTTGTAACCTCAGAGGTAACATTATTAACTTACTTTATATACTTTTAAATATTATCTCATTTTTGGTCCTACATTAGTTTGCTTACGAAGCATTTTAATGTACGAAAATATAGGGTGTAACAATGAACTTCTCTTTATGCTTGTTATCTAATACATGTAGTTACTGGATCATGCCAAAATGAAGGAAATGTTTAGCCTTAACATACCTGAGCCGATTCTCTTGACAATCCTTCTAACACACGTTAATTGCGGCAATTCATGTAACGGCGGATCGAAGTAGGGAAAAATCCGTATGATATTCTTGATAAAGATTGTATCGTGTTCTCTTAGAATCGAAATTCCCGTTGCTACTACCTTATGATGTCTCGTATGAATTTGTTGTAGTACAAGAAAGGAGTCCATGAATGTCATTCCATCTTTTTCCTTCTTCATTAACCTTATAAGAATGTCGCTGGAACTGCTGTCTAGTTTTCCACTTGATGAAGGAAAGCATTTCATCCTCTGTCTTTCTATTTCAACAGCAGCTGCAGAAAGTCTTCTTTTTAGCAACGACCTCTCTTCTTCACAAGTTTCTATATTGGTGTCATAATAATATGTTGATTGAATTGTGATGCGTTCAGTTTGGAATTACAAAGATCCCTTCACGTCTAGTAGGTAACTGCTCAAGCTTTCTCAATGTTTCATCTCCTTTTGTAACTTTACCAAATATTGCATACTTGCCATCTAAATACACTTTAATGCTTAGCTAGCATGATTATTCCCAAAATGTGACACCACCTCCTTCAAACACATTAGTCATACTTTAGTTTAATTATCTTGGTCCCACATGGATAAAATAACTTTTACACTTATCCACTTAAATCAATAATTAACCATTTACCAACATAATTAAGAATTATCTCAAATTACTTAAAATACTACTCGCTTTTAACACACCTTATACACCTTACTATCATGGTCATGTGGTACCTTGTATGGCACTAATTCATAAATGCCAGGTATTATAGCTCGGACCGTATTTTATCCCAAATTGACAAACTTCGACGAAATTCACTTCCTTTGATTCGCTTACCCTCTCACCTTCACGAATTTACTTATCACTTGTTTGAAATAGCGTAATACTTATAATCTCAAAATAATCTCATTCTTGAGCTTACGTCGATTAACTTACGACGAAACTTTAACGTATGAAAATGCGGGATGTAACATCTTATTTTCGAGCTTTCATTAATTTACTTATGGCATACTTTCACGTATGAAAACTTGGGGTGTAACAGTTGGTTCGAACCGGGCAAGGCTAGGCTATTGGGTACAGACTTGGTTCAGGATTCCTTGGAAAAGGTTAAATTGATTCAGGATCTACTTCATACAGCCCAATCTAGACAAAAGAGTTATGCGGATCAGAAGGTTCGTGATGTTGCATTCATGGTTGATGAGCGGGTCTTGCTCCGGGTTTAGCCTATGAAGGGTGTGATGAGGTTCGGGAAGAAGGGCAAGTTGAGCCCTAGGTATATTGAGCCTTTTGAGATTCTTGAAAGAGTTGGAGAGGTGGCTTACAGACTTGTACTGCCACCTAGTCTCTCTACAGTTCATCCGGTATTCCATGTTTCTATGCTCCAGAGTATCACTGCGATCCGTCTCATGTGTTAGACTTCAGTTTAGTTCAGTTGGACTAAGATCTATCTTATGTTGAGGAACCAGTGGCTATTTTGGACAGGAAGGTTCGAAAGCTGAGGTCGAAGAACATTGCTTCCGTGAAGGTTCAGTGGAGGGGTCATCCTGTCGAGGAGGCGACTTGGGAGACCAAGCATGATATGGGCAACTGTTATTCTCATCTTTTCACCACTCCAGGTATAATTCTAAACCCGTTCGAGGACGAACGTTTGTTTAAGAGGTGGAGAATGTAATGACTCAACCGGTCATTTTTACTTTTAGAACCCCATTCCCCTAAATAAAACTCCCTGTATGTGCTTTTATAAATTTATGACTTGCAGGGATGGTTGGTTCGGAATTTGAAAGTGTTCGGGTTGAAATCGGAACACTTGGTTCCTTAAGTTGGCCTTAAAATGCTAAGTTTGACTTCGGTTGACATTTTGAGAAAATGACACCGAAATAGAATTTTGATGATTCCAACAGCTCTGTATGGTGATTTTGGACTTAGGAGCATGTTCAGAATTTTATTTGGAAGTCCGTAGTTAAATTAGGCTTGAAATGGCTAAAATTGGAATTTAAGTTTGGAAGTTTGACCGAGGAGTTGACTTTTTGATATCGGGGTCGGAATCCAGTTCCGAAAATTTTCATAGCTCCATTATGTCATTTATGACTTGCATGCAAAATTTGAGGTCAATCAGACTTGATTTGATAGGTTCTTGCGTCGTTTGTAGAAATTAAAAGTTTCAAAGTTCATTAGGCTTGAATCTTTGTGTGATTCGTGTTATTAGTATTGTTGGAGATGATTTGAGGACTCGACTAAGTTCGTATGATGTATTAGGACTTGTTGGTATATTTGGTTGAGATTCCGAGGGGCTCGGGCGAGTTTCGGATGCTTAACGAATCATTTTTGGACTTGGCTTGATAGTTGAAGTTCTGTTTTTTTGCAGGTTCTGGTTTCCTTTTACGCGATCGCATGAGAAAGTATGCGAACACGTAGGGTTAATTGGGCAGCTGAAATTTTGTGCTATGCGATCGCGTGGGCGAGTCCGCGATCGCGTAGGTTTGGCAAGATGTGCTATGCGAACGCGTGGCTAAGATCGCGTTCGCGAAGAGGAAACGAGGTAGAAGCTGGGCCACACGCTTAATGCTTCGCGATCGCGTAAGAAGGCTCGCGATCATGTAGGCTTGCGAATACTGTGCTTCGCGATCGTGTGGGATTTTTCGCGATCGTGTAGAGTAATGTTTGAGCAATAAAAACTTGTGCTTTGCGATCGCGTGAGTTGGTTCGCGATCGCATAGAAGAAATCATTGGGCAGAATGTTTAAGTTCTGAAAATGCCATTTTTAACGATTTGGAGCTCGGATTGAGGCGATTTTTGGGAGATTTTCATAGAAAATATTGGGGTAAGTGTTCTTAACTCAATCTTGATTAGATTACCCGAATCCATCACTGTTTTTAACAATTAATTGGTGATTTAAGTTGGAAAAATTTGAAAACTCTCTTGGATAGATTTGAGGATTTGAGGGTCGAATTGTTATTGGAATTTAGTCATTTTGGTATGGTTAGACTCGTGGTTGAATGGGCGTTCTTATTTCGTAACTTTCACTAGATTCCGAGATGTGGGCCCCACATGCAATATTTGAGTTATTTTCGGATTTTATTGAAAAATATAGTATTTTCTTATGAAATTGATTCTATAATTTTTGTTGATTGTATCGAATTAATTTTGACTAGATACGAGTCGATCGAAGTCGGAAAAAATCGAGGAAAATGCATACTATGTGATTAAATTGGAGCAAGTCGAGGTAAATGACTTGTCTAACCTTGTGTGGGGGAAATTTTCCCTAGGATTGGTATTGAAGTGATAAATTTTAATGTGTTGAAAGTCATGTTCATGAGGTGACGAGTGTGTACACGGGCTAAATGTGGAAGATTATGTCTTTAAATTGTGTAGATCATTGTTGCATATTAATTAAATAATTTTACCTTGTTATATTCTTCATCATTGATTTAAATGTTTATAATTTAAATTGCTTGACCTTTTCCTGCTAATTATTTTATTTGTTTAGTTGGAACTTGATTTTTTTTATTCTGTGCATTATTTGAAGGTTGATTTTCTTTAAGTTAAATATTATTAATATGAAATATTTGACATTTTTAAATTTGGTATTTAAGCAACGTATTAAAGATTTTGAAATATTATTTTGTTGAATTATTTATTCCTGAATATTTTTGTAAGATTTTCGTACTCATTATGATGGAGCCGTGAGCTCTTATTTGTGGAAAAAAAATATTATTGTTGATTTATTTTGGCATGAGCCGTGAGCTCTTTATTGTGGAAATATATTATTGTTGATTTATGTTGGCATGAGCCGTGAGCTCTTTATTGTGGAAAATTATTGTTGTTGAATTATTTTGGCAAGTTGAATTATTTGGGCACTTGAGGTGCAAATTATGATATATTGTGATATTGATACGCATGCGGTGGTATAAGGTTTGGGTGTTGAAACACATGCGGTGAGAAAAGGGTGGCTTGATACGCGTGGCTAGTAGGGGGAACTACTAGAAGTCATGCGGTGTGATAAGGACGGCTAAAACGCGGGATGCTATTTCGGGAAAAATATTTTCTTTAAAATAAATTGTGAAGGCTCCCGCGGTGATATAAGGAAATGAGATATTGTGAATTTATTTATGTCTTGGGACTACGAGGCGGTACCTCGGGAGTGCCTTTGTTGATATTGATTTATGGCCGCAGTTGCCTTTGATTATTGTTGTGATTTTCCTAAAGTTGAAAAGAATTCTATTTTGTTTCCACGAGGTATTAATTGCCATTATTTGGTGTAGTTAAATGGTGACATACTACTTGATTCATTTCCATTGTCATTTTATCTTATTATATTGTTAAACATTTTACCATGCCATTATTTATTTTCCAGTAGGGCCTGACTTGACCTCGTCACTACTCTACCGAGGTTAGGCTTGACACTTACTGGGTACCGCTGTGGTGTACTCATACTACGCTACATCTTTTTGTGCAGATCATGGTACATCTTATCAGACCAGGCATCAGTAAACTAGCTGTACGAGGAGACTTCGAGGTATATCTGCCAGCGTCCGCAGACTCCAGAGTCTTCTTCTATCTTACTATATTGTCTTCCTTATTTGTTTTAGACTCTGATATATAGAGACGTAGAGAATAAATTCTTAGAAGCTTGTGACTTATTTTTACCGAGTTTTGGAAGTTATAATTATTTGAATTGTAGTTTATTTATTTCAGATATTTATTATTATTCCGCATTGATAGTCTTACCTAGTATCAGAGACTAGGTGCCATCACGACCTCCTACGGAGGGAATTTGAGGTCGTGACAAGAATGTGTCTAATTCATGTTGAATCATTCATGCCCAACTTGCTATCTTTCTGGGTTATATTGTTAGCCATGACATATTTACATGCTGTTTGTAACTCTAGTATATGCTCTTTGACTTTTTCAATCATGTATTCTTGAGTATTACTTGAGACCTTTGGGGTAAATCTCATATCTAGCTTTTTCTGCTATATGTGGTCAACTGGTATTAGTCTGGATGCTTGCCTACCCTGTTGATCTAAAAATGACATGTTTCTTGAATACTTCTGGTGTTATGATTGGTACTCAACATGTTAAAGCTTTCCTCATATTCAACTAAGTGTTGCTCGATTATGAACATGTTCTGCTATGCTATTTTCACTAGGCTTTCATTCCATGTGAAGATTGTATCCTACTTGTTCTTGTCTTTGGCTCTACTAGATTCTCATGTTTAAATCTCATGTCTAAAGTTCTTTTAAACTAATTCTGGATCATTTTACTTTTGAAACTCTTTTGGAATAGTTCACTATCCTATGATGGTCAATCCTGTCACTTTAGCTTTGTTCTTGAAAATACAAGCATGAATGTGCCTTATGAACTTGTCAATATTCCATGTGATCCTGCCTACATATCTCGGCTAGAACTGTTGTTAGTCACAACTTTAAGAACTAAGTGTTTAGACTTCAAAAGTTGTTTAATTAATTCTATGTGTAGTTTGTTACTTGTATGATTAAGTCTGACATCGAGTTGGGTAAGTAAGTCATACATTTTGGGCCTGATGTTGGGCCATACATATTGTTGGGCTTGAGCACTGAATTCAGGCTACTCTAATGCCTTGGTGAGCCTGGGATTTTGGGTATGCTGTTGCACGAAGAGTAAGACCATTGAAGGCCTGGGGATATCCCTGAGTTACTTTTGTATTGGGCCTGTAACTGCTTTAGTGGGCTTGTATTGGTTTCAGTATGTATTTTGTCATCTTTGAGTTTGTATTGTTTCATTTTGGGCCTGTAATAACTTGTAAAACAAACAATTGGGGGATTAGTGGAAATGGGGTAACTGGGGGTATTTTATTTCTTGCATGAATGGGTAGAGAACATGCTTATAGGATCCTAATTGTTGTGTTTGTTTACTATACCTCATTCTTTGGAAATTATTTGCGCACATGCTATTCACTTAGAAAACATGACTTAGGGCCAATATAATGACTTATAATGTTAGAGAGCATGCCTACAGGATCTGAAATTGAATTTGTTGCACTTATATGTTATGCCTATAGGGGTTCAATACAAATAACTGAAACTGCATGCTTTGGTGTATTTATTTCAATTACGTGACTCATCTAGACACTATGTCTATAGGATCCTAATTCAAGTGATCAAAACCGCTATTGCTGCTATTCTCTTCTTATTACCCAATCCATCTAGAATGCATACCTATAGGGACAAATGAATAATTCTGCGTTCTCAATGACTTTACTGCCTAGATGCGAATAGTTTAGAGATCATGTCTATAAGATGCTATTACTCACCTAGAAAGCGTGACTATAGGATTCCTTAACGGGATGGTGTATTAAAACTTCGTCAAAACTAGTTGCCTAGAAATTGTAACGACACAGCAGGTCGTTTTGAGCATTTGCATTCCGTTCAGCTATTTGAAGTCTTGAGTAGCTTTGTATGATGTATTATGACTTGTGTAAATTATCGGTTTTGGTTTGTAGGTGATACGTGATTGATTTGGAAGAATGATTCTCAATTAGGAAGCTTAAAGTTGGAAGAGTTGACCAAGTCTGACTTTTGTACATTTGATCCCAGATCGGAGTTTTGATGATACCTTTAGGTCCGAATGGTGATTTTAGACTTGGGCATATGCCCTAATTTGCATTTGGATGTTTCTTGAGGGTTTTGGCGTTAATTGACGTAAGTTGGCAATTTGAATGTTGGAATATTCATAAGTTTGACCGGGAGTTGACTTTGCTGATATCGGGTTCGGATTGTGGTTCCGGGAATTGGAATAGCTTTGTTATGTCATTTGGAAGTTGTGTGCAAAATTTGAGGTCATTTTGAGTTGATTTGATATGGTTCGGTATGAGTTTTGGAAGTGGAAAGTTTAAAAGTTCATTAAGTTCCATTTAAAGTGCAATTCGTGGTTTTATATTGTTAAGCGTGATTTGAGCCCTCGAGTAAGTTCGTGTTACATTATGTGACTTGTTGGTATGTTCGGATGGGGTACCGAGGGGCTTGGGTGAGTTTCGGATCATTTCCATGTTATTTGGCACTGCTAATTTATGGTGTTTTAGACCTTCCTCGTTATTGCAAAGATTGGGTCACGATCGCGTAGTGTATATCAGAGCTGGGTATTTCCTTCATCGCGTTCGCAACTGGGTAATCGCATTCGCGTACCTTTGTGAGGCCTGAGCACCGCGTTCGTATCCGCCAGCTCGCGTTCGCGTACAATTGAGTTGAGAAGCTGGGAGCTATAGGAAATGTCTTCGTGTTCGCGAAGTAGTCACCACGTTCGCGAATGTTTTGATCTGCTGTGCATCGCATTCGCGAGGCTTGTGCCGCGAATGCGTAAAGTTAATTGATGCAGTATAATTTTGTTCATCGCGAACGCGATGATTGTTCCGCGTTCGCGAAGGGATCACCTAGGCAGTGCATATAAGTACTCTATTTTCAGACTTAGAGTCATTTTATCATATTTTGAGCTATGGAGCTCGGATTTGGAAGATCTTGGAGGTGAGCTTTACCACATGGAATAGGGTAAGTATTTTCTACTCGGTTTTAATTATATTCCGTGATTCCATCTTCGTTTTTGGCATTTGATTGATGATTTGTAAAGAGAAATTGGGGGTTTTTGTTTAAACTTTCCTAAAGTGAATTTTTGAGTTTTGAACATCGATTCAGAGTCGGATTTGAGTGAAATTAGTATGGTTGGACTTGTAATTGAATGGGTTGTCGGATATTTTGAGTTTTATCGCATTCTGAGGTGCGGGCCCGGGTTTGACTTTGAGTAAATATGTAAATATTCGACATTTATCATTAGTGATTGTTTTCTTAGGCATTATTTGATGTATTTGAGTTGATTTTGGTTAGTTTCGAGCCGTTCAGAGGTTGTTACATGCAGGATGGCATTTCTAGAGTATTATTTGGCTTGCTCGATATTGTGTTTGGCTTGTTCGAGATAAGTAACATATCTAAACTTGGATTTGAGGGTATTTAACCCTGGGAAATATGTTATAGGAGATGTATTGAGGTGACGAACATGCTAGGTGACAAGCGTGTGGTCGTGCACCGGGGAAATCATGATTCTAGTTGACTATTAGACTATGACCGAACTTGTTTTGCCGTTATATCTCGTTACGTCCATGTTCTCCCTACTTGTTTGATTATATGAGCTGTGAATCATGTTAGAAATCATGTTTAGGCTATGCGCTTATTCAGCTGATACCTAATGAGGCTATCTCTATTGTTTTGGGTTATTTGCTTTAACTGTAATTATATACTCAGTCATGATTCTTCATTTGTATATCATATCTCACTCTCTATTCATCATTCATTGTTACATCATATGTTATCATTGTTTGGGCTGAGTGGTACTAGATTGTGAGCCAAGAGACTTGAGAGATTGATGACTCAGTTGGGGCCTGAGAGCCGAATTGTGAGTGATATTTATGGGATCGGGCTACACGTCGCTGCAGGCCTTATCAGCTTATTTGTTATTATGGGATCGAGCTTCATGCCGTAGTGGGCCATATTGTCTTTATATTAGCGCTTGGGCAGGATCCGCTCCTCTGGAGTCTGACATACCAGCAGTGAGCGTAGGTACCCGTACAATGCTGAGTGATGGTGTATGATGAGTGGGAGTTTGAGACAGATAGATTGAGTACTCTAAGAGTGTGAGTACCTAGGATTATCACTATGATGCATTATATTTGACATGCATACTTGGCATGTAGGCATAAAGATGCATTTTTCTCATGCTATACGGTGTTGTGACATTCATGATCTGACATGTATATTTGACATATAGGAATTGAGATGTACATTCCTCATGCTAGACGGTATATGATAATTGATGACTTGACATGCATATTGACATGTAAACATAGAGATGTACTTTCCTCATGTTATTTGATAATGAAATATCTTATATGTTGTTGAAAGTTTGGGAAAAAATCACAGCTTTTCTAATATACCCTCATATTTTGGTGATTTCGGTGAAAGATTTGGGTTTTACTGTTATACCTGAAAAGCATGCCTATTTTCCGTAACTTTGAACGAGCCGAACATAATATCTTTGAGTTATTACTTGTACTGCTTTTATTATATTATTACGAGTTGTTCTTGACTATTGGTGTTGGACTCTGACCATTTTTCGAGCTCGTCACTGCTTTCAACCTAAGGTTAGGTTTGTTACTTATTGAGTATATGGGGTCGGTTGTACTCAAACTACACTTTGCACCTTGCGTACATATTTTGGAGCTGATGTGCTGGGTATGGCGGGACCTGGCATTGCAGATGTACCTGCGTTTTACTTATAGTTGCCTCTTATTCTAGGTAGCTTTAGATTTATAAATCTGTTTATGTATGTTTTGAACATATGATGTATTTATTTCATACTAGCTTTGTAAACTCTAAGTCTTAGAAGCTCATGATTTGTACTACCAATCCTTGGGATTTTTGTATAAAAGTTCAGTTATTTCATCATTTATTTTCTTAGTAAATCTCATTTTAAATTGGATTATTGTTAATTGGCTTACCTAGAGGGTTGGGTTAGGTGCCACTACGACTAGTTGGATTTTTGGGTCGTGATAAGTTGGTATCAGAGCTCTAGGTTCATAGGTTCTACGAGTCATGAGCAAGTGTCTAGTAGAGTCTTGCGGATTGGCATGGTGAGATTTGGATAATGATCATGGTGTTCTGGCAAGGAGAACTGTCAACTTGAAGGTAATTTAGAAGGAACTCGGAGAAATAGGACAACTTGGTAGTAGGTTGGATCAACACGGTAATGGATGTGATCGATTCTTTGGATTTTTATGATGTGGTGAGTCTCTATAGATGTTTGTGTCAATACTCTTAGGCTTGGCGACCTGCATGGCTTGGATGTGTTTGAGAAATTCAGTTCTGATAGCTTGGTTATGTGCAAATGGGTCTCGTAGAGTTCTCGATGATTCCTACCACGATTTTGGGTGGATATTTTCTACAAACATGGGAAGTTTGTCATGCATTGTGATTTTCTCCTGAATAGGATTCGGTGAAAGGTTTATAGCTAATCAAGTATGTAATCTGCTTGTGACTCAAATTTGATAATGAGATTCTCGTGCTTTTCATATGATGGCATGATAGATGCGGTGCGTTCTGTGGTATTGAGATTTACATGTACAAGGTGGCGGTCCAGTTTTGGAAGGAAGGTCATGAATTCTTAGACAGCATGGACGATTCCATATGTTTAGATGAATAGTACTACTACTTGGTATTACCTGAGAAGGACGCGCATTTCAGAAGGCGCACCGTGTTTTGACTTACAGATGCTTCATTGGTATTGCGGTACTCGCCTGGTTGATCGACAACTAATATTCAGATTTTGCCATGTGGCATGGGGGAATTATAGAAGTATTTCTTGTGGGATGATTGTATATGAGAGATGTGTTATTCATTCGAGTGGTGGAGTTGGGATCGGCTATGGTGATTCATGTGCTCTATGGATTTGGAGATTGGGAGTTCTAAGAAGCAGATTGTTTCGGGGTTGCGGACTTGAAGATGTGGCCAAAGTTAACCATATGGTGGTACATGTTATGGTTAGATCATTGTGGAGGGCTATTTATCCATTTAGGGATGACCAGAGTGTAAGGCCCCATAAAATTTTACCTAGAACCCGGGGTTTCGTGGTGTTGAGGTAGGCTAATATGTTTGAGTATTGTAGAAATTCTTCACCGCGATACGGAGTTTTTGGGTTGTGCAATGCATTGGGAAGTTGGAGGAAAATAATTGTTGCATAACATGGCATTTCTGCGGTCCATTATGCTATCGCAGAATTACTCCGCGGACCGCAGATCCGCCGCGGAGTGGAGAAGAAAAAGGGAAAATTTTTGAAGGACATTTTGTGGCCAATTATGCAACCGCATAATTATTTTGCGGGCCGCACAATTCGTCACAGATCCAACATGAAGAATTTCGGAGGGAGATTCTGCGGTGCGTTGGCATAACTGTTCTACGGGCCACAGACTTGGGTAGGCTAGCCCAGTTTTTGGGATCGTTTTTGCGGGCCGTAGACCTGATCTGCGTTGCACTTTGCGACCGCAAAGTTGAGTTTGAAAGGTCCATTTTCTGATTTTATAACCCGACCCCATTTTGATTAAAAGCCACTGGGTCTTGTTTAGAAGTAAAAAATCTGGTATTTAGAGAGAATGGAAGGGAACTAGAGAGAGGAGGAAGGGCACCCAACACCCCCATACATCAAATCCTTGCTCAAGCCTTGAAATTCAATAAGGATATCCTACAAGGTCTTCATGTAGGAGGTAAAATTCTACTACCTATCCCTCAATTTCGTGATTAGACTGAAAGTAGGTGATGAGAAGAGTGATTCTTGAGTGTAGGAGTTGTCCCTTTTGCATGCATGTACCAACGAGGGTTGTAGGGAGGTTGCTAAACTCAAATGGGTGAACATTGGGTTGTGGGATGAAGTAAAATCCACCATAAAATAACCTTGAAATCATATTGCACATGGCACACCTAGTGCTTGATAAAATGCTTAAATGAGCTGAACCCAGGGATCTCTTCCTAATTATGGTTCAACCTTGTCATGTCTCAAATAGATTGAAGTCGCTATGATTTTCGGAACATAGTAATAAAATTAAGGAAAGCACAAGCGAGGTATGTTGGCTAAACTTCTTTTTAGAATCGAATCCCATGATGCTCTCGTAAGTCTCATGTGTGAATGGCCTATGATTCTTATTCATCACGTCCCGAGTTATTCCTAATAAATTCGATTATTCCAAGTAAGCATTGTGTTGCAAATTATATGCTCAAAATGCGTTTCAGTTGCTCCTATCACATTATGTTCTCCTTCAGGAATGTGCTCAAGTATGGTTTGTGTATTAAAATGTTATGACTTTAATTCGTGTTTCAAAAGAAAGTTATTATGCCAAATTATGGAAGAAAACTCAATGTGCTTAAGACTCATGATTTCTCATATACATATTTAAAGTCTTGGTTCCAAATGCTCTTGTTGTCAATAATCTATGATGATGCTTGAAAGTGAAGGAAGTGAACATGAGATACAAGATGCGGCCATCGTGCCAAGAATGGAAACTACGGTGTGGCCAATAGTGCCAATGAATTGAAAAGAAGTGTTAAATGTTATGTAATGTGTTGTAACTTCTTTTTATAATAAATGTTTTAGGAGTACCGTTTAATCACCGAGGAAGGGTAGGTTGAAATAACCTTGGAAATAAAACAAATGTAGGAGTGATTGAGGGGTAAATCCCAGTATTGATGTGTTGAGATTATTCCCCTTAATTGGGATGAGATGATTGCTAGCAGAATGTGATGTGATGTCGACCCACACGGCATTGTGGTGAGACGGCTTGGCTGATCAGGCTGAGATCGGATGCCATGCCGTGCACATGGTGGTGTTGTGATTGGATGTCTTTGTGAGACGGCTTAGCCAATCGCTCCGTGATCAGAATCCATGCTATTAACACAGTGGTATATCGGTACTAAAGATCTCTCAACTTAAAAATATTGAAATTTACTTAAAATTTATCTTTCTCTTAATTTGACACTTTAATATTGTTTGAGGCTCTCATTGATTCCATGTTTCTTTCTATTGAGAGGGTGTTTAGTCTTACATACTAGTACTATTCCATATGTACTAACATACCTTTTGCCGGGGGAACTACATCTTTAATGGATACAGGTGGTTCCACAACAGGCGACATTGATCAATGATTGCAGTACACCCTCTCTTTAGCTGACTTGGTGAGCCCCACTTCATTTTAGGGTCTTGTATCTTTTGTACTCTATGTATAGTTTTTGAGGTATAGCCAGAGCCTTGTTGCCGGCACCATCATAATACTCTTTTGTATCCATTAGAGGCTCCGTAGATGTAGTGTAGGTTGTATCTTGGTTTTGGGAAAGTTAAACTAAAGGTATTGTATTTGTATCATATGTTTCCACTTCTAAACTATTAATGTGTAATGTAATATATTTTTGGAAATTGTAAATGAATTAACTAATGATAATGAAGTTTGTGTTATTCAAGCGATCTTCTCATTGTCTAATTAATGGGATACATCTTCACTTTGTTCATGGGTAAGATCGGGTAGAAGGCATCAAGTAAGCTTGCTTAACTGGAATATCTCGTTTGAGTGTCGGTCGTGCTCCCCAAGGTCGGGGCGTGACACAGAGTTGATTTAGGGGCCCATTGGTAGGCCAAGGAGAATGTGTATTCTACACCATGTCAGATTTGTTGACTCAGAAATGTTAGTGTTGAGGGGCGTGTCATTCGGTTAGAGTTGAGCTTATTCGTGTTCTGATGTGTTCTATGTGTTACTCTTCTATGCTATGCGGGGTTGTGATCTGTTGGTTATTCGCACACTAGATGCGTTTCTATTAGGGCCTTGTGGCAAAATTCGAGCGAGATGGTTATTGGGGTGTTGAATGGTTGATTTTCCCTTGGTTATGGTCTTCCTGGGTTGTGGTATATTGTGTTATTCGCTTCTCCATGGTTATGGTAATGCACTTTGTGTACTTTATGTCGAATTGCGTATAGTTGTTGATTTTGAGCACTGTGGCTTGAGGTATTTTATATAGACCGGTGTTTGGATGGGGTCAAGCATTGCAATAGAGTTATGTTGAGATATGATCCCTTGTGTTAGATTCACATGTCTTGGTTCTACAATGTGCGATGGGTTCATAACATTGTGTTTGTGGTGGTACTTGTTGAGCTTGGGGCGATCCTCTCATTTGAGTCATTTTCCATGTTCGAATATATTTGAATAGTTGCTTATTGGTGTACGAATTGCACGGTTATGGATTTAGGTTGTATTGGTGTAGCATGTCAGCAAAATAGTTGTGTTTGATGAGATGAGGTCATTGGACCTAGAATGGGTGCTAACAGATTTTATTACGGTATGTTTGGCAGAATAATACCGGAAGTCGGCTTAGAATTTGGCATTGGTTCTTGTCGGACAAGAGAGAGATCCATGGCTTGTAGATCTCATGAGTGGTTATGAGTTTCTGTATGTTTCTTTCATTATCTGTAGTGTCCGAAGGTTTTGAACGAGATTTTAATTGATATGAGGCTTATTACCGGTACCAGATTTGGTTTTGAGGAGTTACTTTGATCAGAACTTGTTGCTACGAATATGCGAGTTATGTGGTATACCATGTGACTGCATCTTGGGTTATGGTTATAACTGGATACAGTTTGTTCAGATTTATACAGTGTATAGACGCGAGATACAAGTCTTTTAATAAATTTCGGATGATGGGAATTAGGTTCTAAGGTTTACTGACTAAGGTTGATGAAGTAAGGATCTTAGTTATGTTGTGTGTCAGGCTTATATTGATTGGGGTGACATGGGATCACCCCTAGGTATGTGCATGGTAAGGTTACACAGTGAATTGACGACCTTGGAATGACTTTTGGCACGTTCGAGGACAAACATATGTTTAAGTGGGGAAGAATGTAACGACCCAACCGGTCGTTTGAACATTTGCATTCTGTTTAGTTATTTGATGTCTTGAGTAACTTCATATGATGTATTATGACTTGTGTGAATCGTCGGTTTTGGTTTGCAGGTGATTCAAGATTGATTTGGAAGAATGATTCTCAACTAGGAAGCTTAAAATTGGAAGAGTTGATCAAGTTTGACTTTTGTGTATTTGATCCCGGATCGGAGTTTTGATGATACCGTTAGGTCCGGATGGTTATTTTGGACTTGTTCATATGCCTGGATTTGCATTTGGATGTTTCTTGAAGGTTTTGGTGTTAATTGGCTTAAGTTGGCAATTTAAAAGTTAGAATATTCATAAGTTTGACCGAGAGTTTTCTTTGATGATATCGGGTTCGAATTGTGGTTCAGGGAATTGGAATAACTTTGTTATGTCATTTGGGACTTGTGTGCAAAACTTGAGGTCATTCGGAGTTGATTTGATATGGTTCGACAAGCGTTTTGGAAGTGGAAAGTTCAAAAGTTCTTTAAGTTCGATTTGAGGTGCGATTCGTAATTTTGATATTTTTATACGTGATTTGAGGCCTCGAGTAAGTTTGTGTTACATTATGTGACTTATTTGTATGTTCGGACGGGGTTCCGAGGGGCTGAGATGAGTTTCAGATCATTTTCATGTTCTTTGACATTGCTGATTTCTGGTGTTTCAGACCTTCTTCGCGATTGCAAATATTGGGTCGCGATCACGTAGTGTATATTGGAGCTGGGTATTTACTTCATTGCGTTTGCGACTGGGTAATCGCGTTCGCGTACCTTTGTTAGGCCTGGAGGAAATGTCTTCGTGTTCGCGAAGTAGCCGCCGCATTTGCGAAGGTTTGGATCTGCTGTGCATCGCGTTCGCAAGGCTTGTGCAGCAAACACGTAGAGTTAATTGAGGCAGTGTAATTTTGTTCATCGCGAACACGATGATTGTTCCGCGTTCGTGAAGGGATCACTTGGGCAGTGCTTATAAGTACTCTATTTTCGGACTTTGAGTCATTTTATCATATTTTGAGCTATGAAGCTCGGATTTGGACGATCTTGGAGGCGGTTTTCACCACATGGAATGGGGTAAGTGTTTTCTACTTGGTTTTGATTATATTCCGTGATTCCATCTTCGTTTTTGGCATTTGATTGATGATTTCAATAGAGAAATTAGGGTTTTTTGTCTAAACTTTCCTAAAGTGTATTTTTGAGTTTTGAACATCGATTAGGGGTTGGATTTGAGTAAAATTAGTATGGTTAGACTCGTAATTGAATGTGTTGTCGAATTTTGTGAGTTTTATCGAGTTCCAAGGTGTGGGTCCGGGTTTGACCTTTTGGTTGACTTTGAGTAAATGAGTAAAGATTTGACCTTTATCATTTGGGATTGTTTCATTAGGCATTATTTGATGTATTTGAGTTGCTTTTGGTTAGTTTCGAGCCATTCAGAGGTTGTTACGCATGGGATGGCATTTCTAGAGTATTGTTTGGCTTGCTCGGTATTGGATTTGGCTTGTTCGGGGTAAGTAAGATATCTAAACATGGATTTGAGGGTATTTAACCCTGGAAACTTTGTTATAAAAGATGTATTAAGGTGACGTACATGCTAGGTGACGAGTGTGTGGGCGTGCAATGGCGAAATCATGATTCTAGTTGACAATTAGACTATGACCGGACTTGTTTTGCTGTTATATCTCATTACATCCATGTTCTCCCTACTTGTCTGATGATATGAGGTGTGAATTATGTTAGAAATCATATTTCAGCTATGTGCTTATTCGGTTGAGACCTAATGAGGCTATCTCTATTGTTTTGAGTTATCTACTTTAACTGTAATTATATACTCAGTCATGATTCTTCATTTGCATATCATATCTCAGTTTCTGTTCATCATTCATTGTTACATCATATGTTATCATTGTTTGGGCTGAGTGGTAGATATTGTGAGCCCTTGAGACTTGAGAGATTGATGACTGAATTGGGGCTTGAGAGCCAGATTGTGAGTGATATTTATAGGGTCGGGCTGCACGCCGCAACAAGCTTTATTGGCTATTTATGGGATCGGGTCGCAAGCCGCAGCAGGCCTTATCAGCTTATTTATTATTATGGGATCGGGCTGCATGCCGTAGCAGGCCATATTGGCTTTATATTAGCGCTTGGGCAGGATCCGCCCCTCCGGAGTCTGGCATACCAGCAGCAAGATCAAGTACCCGCATTGTGCTAAGTGATGGTGTGTGATGAGTGGGAGTTTGAGACAGGCAGATTGAGTACTTTGAGAGTTTGAGTACCTGGGATTATCACTGTGATGCATTACATTTGACATGCATACTTGGCATCTAGGCATAGAGATGCATTTTCCTCATGCTATACGGTGTTGTGACATTCATGATTTGATACGTACATTTGACATGTGGGCATTGAGATGTACATTCCTCATGCTAGACGGTATATAATAATTGATGACTTGACATGCATATTGACATGTAAACATAGAGATGTACTTTCCTCATGTTATCTGATAATAAAATATCTTATCTATTGTTGAAAGTTTATGAAAAAATCACAGCTTTTCTTATATACCCTCATATTTTGGTGATTTCGGTGGAAGATTTAGGTTTTACTGTTATACCTGAAAAGCATGCCTCTTTTCCGTAACTATGAACGAGCTGAGCATAATATCTTTAAGTTATTACTTGTACTGCTTTTATTATATTGTTACGAGTTGTTCTTGACTATTGGTATTGGACTCTGACCGTTTTCCGAGCTCGTCACTGATTTCAACCTAAGGTTAGGTTTGTTACTTATTGAGTACATGGGGTGGGTTGTACTCATACTATACTTCTGCACCTTGCATGCAGATTTTGGAGCTGATGTTGTTGTGTATGGCGGGAGATGGCATTGAAGATGTACCTGCGTTCCCGTTATATCTGCCTCTTGTTCTTAGTAGCTTTAGATTTATAAATCTGTTTATGTATATTTCGAACAAATGATGAATTTATTTCATACTAGCTTTGTAAACTCTAAGTCTTAGAAGCTCATAATTTGTACTACCAATCCTTGGGATTTTTATATAAAAGTTAAGTTATTTCATCATTTAGTTTCTTAGTAAATCTCATTTTAAATTAGATTATTGTTAATTGGATTACCTAGCGGGTTAGGTTAGGTACCACCACGACTAGTTAGATTTTTGGATCGTGACAGAAATCCTGCCTTATGTCAATTGTTGAATTATTTAATCACATAGAAACCATGCCTATAAGGTTTGAAAAATTTAGCACTTCTTTATTCCAAGCCTGCCTATCCACAACTACCCGTTTAACTAAATTTAATATGGTTAGTGTAAGTCATTACTGTCCACCTAATTGACAACGTGCACCTGAGTTTATATGAAGAGGTGAATTTGAGCCTTTTGTGTTTATTGTGTGAAGTCCTATTTGTTTTGATTGCGCACCTAATTTTCTCATTTTTGAGCAGCCTAAGGGAAGTCTAGAACCACCAAAATAGTAGGTCTAAAAGCCTCATGGACTACAGGCATGGGACGGGTAAAGCACACATAGGACGCGGTCTAAAATTGAACTAGAACGCTTTTAGGTAAACAACTTTAAGATAGTAATCGGGTAGCATGAGATGATAGTATGTGCTCGCTGAATAATATGAGCAACCCTTATATTTAAGAGAGTTGCGAAGTATTTTTTACGTTGCACGGGTGATCCTTTAGGCTAAAAAACTTAGGACCCCCCACATATGGTTACTATTAGTACGTACGTTTATTTAAAATTAGCTTGAACCAGGTTGTAGCTTGTAACCTTCAAAATATTGTTCCAATTGCTTATTAATGTATAAACCACTCCTTTCATATGTGCAACCTCTTTTAATGCTTGTTTCATCTTGTGATTAGATGTTTGGACTCCTTGCTCTAATTTATATGATCACATAGGGTAATTATAATTCTATAATCCACATAGCTTAAAATTCGGTCGGGAACCACATTTGTGGACCTCGGAGAGTGCCTAACACCTTCTCTTCAAGGTAATTTGAGCCCTTACCCGATCTTTGGTAACACGAACTAGTTAAAGCAGAGTTATTTGTAAATAGGTTCCCTAACGCACCTCAAAATCGTTAGGTGGTGATTGTCTCTTTTAATACCCATTTAAAAGAGTTGTCACATGTCAAAACTCGCTTTCACGAGAAAACAGGATGCGACATCATGGAGACTCTGCTGGGGATATACTTAGGCTCTTACCATAAGAGAATTTTGCTTGTATGGATTATTGAATTATTTGACTTTGACTTCTTACATGTACCTCCCTTTCCCAGTCCCTTTATTTGCGTGAAATTGCTATATCATGAAACTCCCTTCCCAATCTCCTTTATTTGCTTCATCTAATTATGTTTCTCAAATTTTTGTGAACCATGCTAACTTTTTCCTTTGTATTTTCTTTTCCCTTCCTCTTTTGCTTATTTTATCGCATTATTAATATCAGCTTTTGTGTGCTTTCACCATGCAAAATACTTGGCTATATGTTATTACTTCCGAATAAGCATGCTTTCAACATCATACTCCAATCGTGCCTATTATCAACATAGCAGCGCTTGATGAGTGTCCGCGCTTTCCTAAAATACCCTTTTAAATCGAAAAGGCTTATTAGCGGTAGACTAGTCGATCAACGGTGCAGTCGATGGTCCCGTGCCTTTCCCTCTCAAGTAGTATGCTTGAGAGTATCAGTCTAGACCTTTCTAGAAACCCACTCTGATTTAAAATGTGCAAGCATCAAGTTAAAACCTAGGATGGATTAAACGCCCATGGCACATTAATCCATTTAGATAAGCCTTGTCCAAAGTCCAAAGGGATTTCCACAATCCCAAAGGACACAATCATGCTATGTTCATTACTTGGAGAAGTGTACCAACATGTCGACTGTTATCGCGTAAATAATCAAATCTGGAGGGGGAAGGGGCTAACTCTTTTACCTGATTGCAACAATGAGACAAAAAATTTCCAGGTTCAGCATGGTCCAGAATATCTCACCTCTGCTGATTGACTGGTGGAATGGCCTCACACGGTGTGATAGGAACCACATGAGAGTGGTATTGGGTAATTTATAGTCCTTGTTGAACGTCCGGCAAAATAGGGAATTAATTGAGGCAGCCACTATGTTTTGGGATAAGAAGAGAGTTGTCTTCCGGTTCGACAATACAGAGATGACTCATTTTTTATAAGAAATTGGGGGCTTCGCCAATCTTCCATGGGATAGTCCAGGTCTGTTGGTGCTAGAAAATCGCACCCCACGCGGTTTTCTGAAAATGCTTGGGTTCAAGAAGAATGACGAGTTGGGTTGCTTGAAGAAATCTTACATCCCTTTCGAGTTTCTCTATGAATGATATGGACACATCAAAACATATCGTTTGCATTATGAGGAACCGGCTATCACCTCCTTGGGATGGGTTCATCGTCGAGTTTATGTCTTCATAGTCTGCTTTCTAGGTTTGCTAATTTTCCCGATGCAAGGAGGGAAAATTCACACTCGTTTGGCCATGGTCACAGGACCATGATGGAAGGAATCGAGGGACAAAAATACACTATTGTTCCTATGATACTAGTTGAGATATACCGAGCTTTGGATCGATGCAAACATGGGTTTGGACATTTTGAAGGTTGAAATCTTCTGCTACAGGTTTGGTTGCTAAAGCATTTTCAGAGGGGAGACTACCGTCAGGAGCTCTTGCATAGACCATTGAATGACTATATTGCCAGTCATCATCCAAAGAAGATGACATTCACTCTGGATAGGTTTGCAAAGCCTGGGAATGATGAAGGGTGGGTACACTTCTTCAGTAATCTAACTGATGAACAGGTGCACTGGATGTTCGAGTGGTTTCCCAGCAAAGAGTTCATAATTAGGTCCAAAGGGGCTACTCATAGGTCATACCTCGGGTTTCTAATATGATTCAATATAAGGCAGACTTCAAAGAGAACGTTATTCCATTCAAGTTTGAGGCTCAGCACATGTGGAACCAAAAGATCATTGTAGATGGAGAGACTATTGAGCATGATAGAAACCATGCTGGGCATATATATTATTACCTTTCATTGATAGAGGATGACATAACCGGGGATATCAAATCGGGAGTCAACATGAAAGGGAGGATCATAGATGAAGCGGAAAAGACTCAGGTAAAGTACAAGAGGCTACGCAAGAGGGTGTTTGAATTCGAGGCCAAGCATCTGGAACAACATAAGGTAGACATGGAGGTAATAAAAGAATGGAAAGAGATTGCGAACAAGTCAACAGAAAGGTTGGAGAACTTAGAGCAAGGGTTGATGGAGTTGGAAGGAAAGATGAGGAAGAGGCTTTAGGATTGCCAAGGTATGGGCTACGACGATGGAGGAAAGCTAGCAATGGCATACTTGCTACTCAACATGCATGACCTTGGGAATGTGATCGATGGAGCAAAGAAGGCAAAACATGGAGATGGTCCTTCTGGGATCAAATAGATTAGGAGGGAATTTTCTTTATTTTTTTATAGCTAGAATTCGTTTAGATTTGATGTAATAAGGCTTTATGCCATTAGTGACTTTGTATTATTATTTCGATTTAGTAAAATATTAGTTTGAATTAATTTTCGCATTAATGGAATGAGGCAATGTTGGCACAAACTTTCTCCAAGTCTACTTGTCGCTTAGGCCTACCTTGGCACAATGAGGTCCCCCAAATTAGGACACGAACCATTGCATGCCTTACGTGCTACCTGCTTAAATATTGCAAGACTCTTTTATTTTGTCTTACTGACTTGGCTACCTTTTATTTTTCTTTCTTTTGATTATTCTGGTAATGTCATTATATCACACCAGATCTTGAGGTCCTCCACCTCCTCCTCCATCTATCGACATCAAAAGAAAAGTCAAAGGAAAGATGGACGATTTTAGTGGCAACCAAAAAGACAATGCTCCTATAACAGAGAATGTTGAGTCTTCAGACGGAAGAAGTACACCAGGAAAAATGAATTGGTTCTACGGTTAGAGTAGAAGATTTTGGAGTTACAAGGCGAACTCGAACAGGTCTGAAATCTTGCCAACCTCTCCCTCACTTTGAATGTCCCCAACATCAATCATCAGAATGCTACCACCTAATACCAAACACCACCCCAAAACCCATAACCCCAAAATACACCACCCCAGCTCCACAAAACCTCCCCACAACACATCAATACCACAATCCCGCACCCCTACAAAACCTTAACAATCCACTATCACAAACTCCTCAGCAACACCACCATAATATGACCCAATTTCCACAAACCACCACCTATCATACCCCCCAAAACATGTCACAACCTACCACCAATCCACCCCAGACCTCAATCAATGATCATCCATACCACTCAAGTCCCAGGAACGCACAAAGGAAACCCTATATACGTGGAAACTGTACCACACACCCTACAACAAACACTGTACCTACCCGAACCAATCAAGAATGACATGCTCATCCGGAACATGGCTAAAGAGTTAAAGAAGTTGTTTAGAAGAGTTCAGAGCGTTGAGGGAGGGAAAAGTGTCGAAGGTTTGAATTATGAAGATTTATGTATCCAGCCAGACGTTGAGCTACCAGAGGGTTACAAACCTCCTAAGTTTGAGATGTTTGATGGCACTGATGATCCCAAGGTGCATTTGAGGACTTACTATGATAAACTCATGGGAGTGGGCAAAAATGAGCAAATTTCGCATGAAGCTGTTCATATGAAGTCTCACTGGGGATGGTTTATCCTGGTACATCAGTCAGAATCGAAAGAAGTGGCCTAATTGGGTTATTATGGCGTTCGACTTTATGGACAGGTTCAGGTTCAACACAAAAAATGTGCTAGACGTTTTCTATATCTAGAACCTCAAGAAGAAACCAACGAAAACATTCCGTGAGTATGCCACCCGCTAGAGATTAGAGGCTGCCAAGGTGAGGCCGCAGCTAGAAGAGGAACAAATGAATAAGTTATTCGTCATAGCTCAGGATCTACAATACTATGAGAGATTGATGGTTATAGAGAATCACAAGTTCTCCGACATCATCAAGTTGGGAGAAATAATAGAGGAGGGCATCAAAAGAGGTATGGTTACCGGCTTTGAAGCGTTGCGAGCTACCAACAAAGATTTACAGTCTGGAGGCATTTCAAAGAAGAAGGAAGTGGGTGCCGTGATGATAGCCCAAGGTCCTAAGTCTCCCCTTACCTATCAAACACCTCCACCAGCATATCAACCCTCAACTCCAAAGTACCATTACCCTGCCACCACCTACCATACCTATAATACCCAACCAACATACTACCACTCACCTCCACCTGCCCGTCAAAACTACCCAAAACCTCGACCAAACTTTGATCGCATAACTCCCTGACAATACACCCCTATCGCCAAGCGCATAGCCCAATTGTACGAGAGACTGAAGGCCGCCGGTTATGTCACTCCCATTGCTACAGCTGCTATTGAAAATCCTTCTTAGTGGTTCAACCCCAACAAGACTTGTGCCTATCACTCAGGCATGAAGGGACACACTATCGAGGATGCCGTATGTTGAAAGACAAAATCTAGACATTGATTGACACGAAGGTTATACAATTAAAGGAGTCTACACAAAATGTATGCAATAACCCCCTTCCTAATCATATGGGTGAGGGAGTGAATGGGATTGAGACTGATGAAGAATGGGACCAAGAAGGATCCAACGGTCTTATCCGAGAGGGAGACACTTGCAGACCAAGGCACTGTTCGAGGTTGAGGTAGCTACACCCATGCCACTATTTACTGTGATGGTAGCTCCATCACCATCCTACAAACCTGACGCTGTTATATGGGATTACGTAGCAGAATCAAGGAGGAAAGGAAAGGCCATGATGGAAGAGAAGGGTGCCGCCGAGGGAATGACTAGAACATGCAAGATCTACACACCAGAAAATATTGGGGGAACAATCAAAGAGATTGCATCAAAATCACTTGTTGTGGAAACAGGTACTAATGATCTTTAGGGGAAGGTATAGGCGAGGGAGTATTATGTTGTTGATCACCTAAGCAAGACTCCCGCTCAAATTTCCATCTTGTCATTGTTACAAAACTTAGACGCACACAAGAATGCCTTGATGAAGGTGTTGAGTGAAGCTTACATACCTGCTGGTATCACCAGTGGAGAGATGGACAACATTGTGGGGGTGCTGGAGAGTCACAAGATCACTTTCCATGAAGATGCATTGCTTCCAGAAGGGTTGAGTCATAATAAAGCATTGCACATCACCGTACAATATGAAGATAAGTTCATCGCTTGGGTTATGATTAATGGGGTTTCAAGCCTGAACATATGCCCTTTGGCTACTCTAAAAAGATTAGGCATAGGTATATCGGAGATACGGATGGGAAGCATGAATGTGAAAGCGTTTGATGGGTCTCACAGAGCTACCATTGGAGAGATTAACCTGAATCTGAAGATGGGCTCGACCTGATTCGATGTCGAGTTCCAAGTGTTGGACATCTCCATTACCTATAACTTGTTGTTGGGACGACCATGGATACATGCGCCTGGGCCAGTTGCTTCTACTCTACATCAGGCCATGAAGTTCAAGTGGAATCATCTGGAGGTAGTTATCCATGGGGATGGTAGCAATCCTATCTATACTAACCAGACCGTACCAACAATAGAGAATAGCAGGAAATTGGGAAGAGAAACATTCTATAGCATTGATCGGGTGAATACGGCCAAGAAAGGATGATAGTTGAGCAACAAGGTGCTAAGCATGCTATTGTGGTTAGGGTATGAACCAAGCAAGGATCTTGGTTCCAAGATCGCAGAACCAATACGACCACGAACTCATGGCACGATCTTTGGTCTCAGATATGAATATACTGTGCAAGAATATAATAATTGGTCACCACCATGGCATGACTTCTACTATCCTTGCATCAACCCATACCACCGCTACACTAGACATTCTGCCAGGCTGATGTGATTTGGGGTTCTGAGGAGGACGAGGTCTAGCTGGCATGAGGAACCTGCTTCTGAACGAGGAAGATATGGACTGCAGTGCGATCTTGGAGGAGGAGTAGGAGTAGGAGTAGGAAGACCTCACTATCCAGACAATGGGAGATGGAGCTGTTCTCGGGAAATAGACTGCTGCACCATCCCAAGCTTGCTGAGCACCTGGGTAGCTTGGCATAACTAGCATGATTTCCTTTAAAATTATTTTCTGGCATTTAAGACATTTCAGTATTTTGTTTTGAAATAATTACTCGAGACATCGAGTCGTATTTGTCTGATAGTTTTAAGTTATAATTAATGCATCATTAGTTTTTGTTTATTTATATTATTATCTTTCTACATTCTTTACAACATAATTATTACCTATCCCGTTGAATCTACAACTATGACATGTAATGAGACAACACAACACGATGAGAGTGATTCAGAGGATTGGGAAAATTATATAATACCCGAGGAAATTGTCAGGGAAGTTGAGTATTTTGAGAACAAACCGAAGTCCAATATGGAAGAAACCGAGGTAGTTAAATTAGGGGATTCTGAAACAGTCAAAGAAACGCGCATTAGCATTTACCTATTACCATCAGACAAGGAAGAGTATATCAGATTTCTAAAGGAATATGAGGACATTTTTGTCACGACCCAAACCGATGGGCCATGACGAGTGCCCGAGCCTACCTGTCGAACACACCTAAGCATACGTCTAAGATAAAATATTAAATAAGTGTAGGTCATGCATAACATCTGGTAGTAAACTAATGAATCATGTGAATAACATACACGAGAAAACGTGCCCAAAAGACATATATACATATATATACAAAATACGGTAAGGCCAGCCAACAAGGCCACATACTATCCAATTATACATGACTGTTTACAGACCTCTAATAGAGTGTACAACTGTATAAAGGATGGGATTGGGCCCCATCATACCCAAATATGTGTACAAGCATATCGTACCAAAACCCAAAAGTAGCTTCGGATCAAATGGAGCACACCAACTCTCGCTGAGCAAGGATCCTAAAAAGAGGGACCGTTAGCCTATCTACCTGCACCTGTGGGCATGAAATGCAGGCCCCATGCAATAGGGGTGTCAGTACGAATAATGTACCGAGTATGTAAGGCATGGAAAGTTGTATGTAAAAGACATAAAAGAAACATGTAGTAAAGGACTCAACCTGTGAGTCTTAATAGCTTTGTGAATCATGAAACATTTATAATAACATGCATATGCATATAAATGTCATATCATGCATAGGTATATGCGTACATAACATCATCAAGCCTCTGGGGCATCCCATCATATCAACTCGGCCTCATTATCAACGTATACCAACTGATAAAGTAGTTGTACGTATATAACGCCGTAACCTTTCCCCATATATCATATACATATAATATACGCGTATATAATGCTAGATGGTCATCGGTCAATGTATATGTATAAATGAATGCAATGCATAATGAAGTAAGTGAATAAGATCTCTCGGATAAACTCTATCAACTTACGTATTTTTTTAAGACCCATGAACAAATGATATAATAATAGGACACATGGGGAATCAAGAACATAGGCACTTCTAGTACTTCTATGAATAGAGCTATTTATGAAAGATGTGTGTTTGCTCGTTTTGTTTGTATCATATGGATCATGCCAAAAGGAAAGAAGGGATAGCCTTAACATACCTTTAATGTCAACTTCCTACTTGTATCCGTGAACAATCTCTTCCACGCCTCAATATTATATGCCAAAACTAGTCTTTTCCACCTTACTTCACTACGAAGAAATCTCCAATTTGCTATTATCCGGAGGAAACCGATGTGTGTGTAACATCTATGTCGTTTTCTACGTTTGCCTCAATCATAGAACTTAGTACCCATTTTGTTGAGAAGGAATATGAGTTATCTCCTTAAAAATGGATGAGGGACGTTGCTGTTTACACAATTAAATTAGGGGCTACTACACACAAAAGTGAAAGTCACGTTGCTGCCTACATCAAAGACCTTTGTGTCACTTTAAAGATAAATTCCCTCCCACTCCTCAAAAATAAAATACATCACTCCTTGAATATGTATGTCTTGCTGCTGAACTCTAGTTCTTTTAAAAAAAATGAATAACTAACTTTAGTTAGATAATGAATTTGGACTCCACATAATAGAGTGTGGGCCCCTTAACATGAATACACCTAATAAAGCACTTAACTCCTAAGAGGCCACCTAATAACTTATAATGCTTAGTCATTCTAGCTACTACATGTCGATTGATGCCCACAACAATAGTTATCCACTAATTAATCTATTAATCTTCTACTATAATCTAATAATTAACCAATTACCCACATAATTAATTTCTGGATCTCAATAATAATTATTTTATACACACTTCATAAACTAATTATCACTATCATGTGGTATAATTATAGTCCATAGCCTCCTTATACACACCAAATATTATTCCCTACCACCATCGTCACGCTTTTAAGTTCTCATTATTTTGGGACTTCATCTTATTATACACCGTGCTCTTTATTTACCTACTTAGATATGACCAAAATTCTTTCATGGCTCGAGTCTATTTACATACACCGAGCGACTCAATCCATAGACCGAATGCACGAGATGTAATATCGTTCCCCCTTTAGAAACATTCGTCCTCGAATGTTAACTCTTAGAGACTTGCAAAAATTTTGCCAGAGTCTCTTATGTAAACTGAACTACTTACTACCAACATGTCAGATAACAAACCAACTAATTCAAAGCCATACATGGCCATATTCATCAATAACAACAATGGCCTTACATAACTAATGACAGTAACTTACATAAGAATCCAGTAACCTATACGCACCTAAAGGATGTGATATCTCAGTCTAATACTCCTCCGGAAGCGGAAACAAGTGAGGATACCTAGACTTCATGTCTTCTTCAGCTTCCCCAGTTATATCTTCCACATTATTGTTTCTCCAAAGTACTTTAACCGAAGCTACGTCCTTAGTTCTCAATCTCTGAACTTGTCTATCTAGTATAGCAATGGGAGCTTCCTCATATGATAGCTGCTCTGTGACATGAACATCGTCAACTAGAATGACTCTAAAAGGATCTCCAATACATTTACGGAGCATAGACACATGAAAGACTGAATGTACAGACTTCAAGTTGGAAGGCAAGTCTAACTCATATGCTACTTGGCCTACTCTACGTTTAATCTTATAAGGTCCAATGTACCGAGGGCTAAGCTTGATTTTCTTACCGAATCTCATAACTCCTTTTATCGGTGATACCTTTAGGAATACCCAATCATCTACCTGAAACTCCAAGTCTCGTCGTCGATTATCTGCATAGGACTTCTGACGACTCTGAGCTGCTAATAGCCTTTCCCGTATAAGCTTAATATTCTCAACTGCCTAGTGTACCAACTCTGGTCCTACTAACTTAGTTTCCCCAACCTCGAACATCCGATAAGTGACCTACACTTCCGTCCGTAAAGAGCTTCGTATGGAGCCATCTGAATGCTGGAATGATAGCAATTATTATACACGAACTCAATAAGCGGAAGATGATCATCCCAGCTACCCCTAAAGTCTATCACACAAGACCGTAACATATCTTCAAGTGTCTGAATAGTACGCTCAGCCTGATCGTCTGTCTGGGGATGAAATGTTGTACTAAGACTTACATGAGTCCCCAATCCTTTTTGGAAGGACCTCCAGAAACTAGCTGTAAACTGAGCACCCCTATCTGAGATAATAGGTATAGGGACACCATGAAGTCGTACTATCTCCTTAATGTAAAGCCTTGCATAATCCTCTACAGAATATGCAGTTCTAAAAGGTAGAAAATGGGCTGATTTTATAATTCTATCAACAATCACCCATATAGAATCTAACTTACGCTGGGTACGAGGTAAGCCTACGATGAAATCCATATTAATTACTTCCCACTTCCAAGTCAGAATCTCTATAGCCTGCAATAATCCACTGGGTTTTTGATGCTCAATCTTAACCTGCTGACAATTAGGGCACTAAGCAACAAACTCTGCTATATCCTTCTTCATTTCTTCCCACCAATATATTCCCCTAATATCATTATACATTTTATTGCTCCTGGGTGATTAGAATAATGAGAATAGTGAGTCTCTTCCATAACCTACCGGCACAGTGCTGCAATATTAGGGACACATAATCATTCTCGATATCTGAGGACCCCATCTCCTGTAATCTCAAATAGTGTCTTCTCCTTCTGATGGGCTGTATTTCTGTAATGAGCTAACACATGATCCTCGTACTGGCATTCCTTCACTTCAGTTACTAAAAAGGATGTTGTCGTGTCATGAATAGTAACTCTAGTATCACCTGAGTACAGTAATCGAACTCCAAGACAAGCTAGCCGATAAATCTCATGGGCTATCCCACTCTTATCTGGTTGTAAATATGACAGGCGACCCATAGATCTATGGCTGAGGGCATCGGCTACTACATTCGCCTTCCCTGGATGGTATAAAATATCAACATCATAGTCTTTCAGTAGCTCCAACCATATCCTTTGAAGTAAATTCAATTCCTTTTGCTTGAAGATATATTGAAAGTTCTTATAATCCATATAGATATCAACATGAATACCATACAAATAATGCCTCCACATCTTTAGTGCATGAATCACCGCGGCTAACTCTAAACTGTAGGTTGGGTAATTCTTTTCGTGCTTTCTCAGTTTTCTAGAAGCATAAGCGACAACCTTACCATGCTGCATCAATACACAACCAAATCCAATGCCCAAAGTGTCATAATAGATAGCATAACCATCGGTTCCCTCTGGGAGTGTCAGAACCGGTGGTGAAGTCAATCTATACTTTAATGCTTGAAAACTTCGCTCACAAGCATCGGTCCACTGAAACTTAGCTGCCTTTTGAGTCAACTTTGTCAATGGTGCTAAAAGAGAAGAAAAACCCTCTAATAATCTTCTTTAATAACCTGCCAAACCCAGGAAGCTACGAACCTCCGTCAGTGTCGTGGGTCTAGGCCAAGTCTTCACTGCCTCAATCTTTTGTGTATTAACCCGGATACCCTCACCTAAAATAATATGCCCAAGGAAAGCTACAACATTCAACCAGAATTCACATTTAGAGAGTTTTGCGTACAATTTCCCTTTTTGTAGAACTTTGAGCACCGTACGCAAATGATCTGCATACTCAGCCTCTGAACTAGAATAATCCAATATATCATCTATAAATACAATCACGAACAGATCTAGAAAGGGTCTGAACACACAGTTCATCAAGTACATGAAACTGCTGGGGCATTAATCAAACCGAATGACATAACACGAAACTCAAAGTGCCCGTATATGGTCCTGAATACTGTCTTCAGAATATCCTTCTCCTTAACTCTTACCTAATGGTACCCAGACCTCAAGTCTATCTTCGAGAAACACTTTGCACTTTGCAACTGATCGAATAAATCATCAATCCTCGGGAGCGGGTACCTATTCTTGATTGTCACCTTATTCAACTGCCTGTAATCAATACACATCCGCAAGGAACCATCTTTTTTCCTCACAAATAACACATGTGCTCCCCACGGTGATGTACTAGGTCTGATAATGCCTTTTTCAAGCAAATCCCTTAGTTGTTCTTTCAACTCTCTGAGCTCTGAAAGTGCCATTATGTAAGGAGGAATAGATATCGGCTGAGTATCTGGTAATATGTCAATAGCAAACTCAATCTCCCGCTCTGGCGGAAGGCCTGGAAGCTCATCGGGAAAAATATCGGGATACTCATTAACCACAGGGATAGACTGAAGGGTTGGTAACTCTACATTCATATCCTATACTCGAACTAAGTGATAAATATAGCCCTTTATGATCATCTTCCTTGCCTTGAGATAGAAAATAAACCTACCTCTCGGCGATGCATTATTACCTATCCACTCCAGAACTGGCTCCCTGGAAACTGGAACCGAACCATCTTTGATCTACAATCAATGTTAGCATAACAAGAAGCCAACCAATCCATACCCATTATAACATCAAATTCTACCATATCTAACTCAATCAGGTCTGCTACTGTAGAACGACTATGATCTACTACTATATAGTCTCTATATACCCGTCTAGCTATCACTGGATCCCCAATAAGTGTGGATACCTCAAAAGGTTTAATCAACTCAGGTTCTATCCCAAACTTACTAGCAACCAACAGAGTGACATACAATAAGGTGGAACATGGATCAAATAATGCATATACATTATATGAGGAGACTGATAATATACCTATAACAATATCGAGCGACGACTCCTGATCCTGTCGACCTGCTAATGCATAAATGCGGTTCTGAGGATTGCTCGATCTAGATGCTCTACCTCTGCCTCTACCACAACCGATTGGTGCTTGTGAACCTTGCCCAGGGGGGCGTACTAATAATGACGAACCAGTTACAGATCCCGCTGGCTGAACTATGCTTGCACCACCTCTCGCCGAACAATCTTTCATAACGTAGCATGGATAACCACAAGTATAACAAATACCCAACCCCATAAGGCACTAATCGACATGGTGCTTACCACATTGAGCACATCGTGGCAAGGGATGCCTCATCTGACTTGACTCACCCTTATACTGAGAACTAGAGGCCCTAAAATTCTGACTAGGCCCTGAATATGTGGAATGATCAAATCTCTTACCGGCAATCTGAGGGGGTGCACTAGACGACGACTGGGCTAGATACCTCGGGTATTGCTGTCTCTGACCACCTCGAAACTCACCCTAAAGGCCTGAAGATCTCGCTCTCTTACTCTTGCCCCTATCATGCTTACGATCGGCCCTCTGCTTCTACTTATGCTCCTCTACACCCTGTGCGTATGCCTGGATATGAGAAATATCCATACCTGGCTGAAGTGAGACCGACATACAGTCATTAAGCAAGTTTGTCCCCAACCCTATCACGAACCGGTGAACTCGATCCTCCATTTTAGCTACAATAGTGGGAGCATACCTAGCCAAAGAATAAAACTGAAGGCTGTACTCCCGAACACTCATATTACCCTGCCGAAGGGTCTCTTACCTATCAACTCTGGCCCGTCTAAGCTCTGGTGGCAAATAATGACAAAGAAAAGCCTATGTAAGCTCATGCCATACTACTGGAGGGGCATCCTCACCTCTAGATAACTCCCAAGACTCGTACCAATTAACTACAACATCCCGAAGTCTATAGGAAGCTAGCTCAACTGACTTAGTCTCAGTGGTCTTCATTACCCTCAAAGTCCTATGCATCCTATCGATAAATACCTGAGGGTCCTCGTTTGGATCTACTCCAGTGAATACTGGAGGGTCCAAATTAATGAAATCACAAACCCTCGCACTGATGTCCCTAACTACTAATCGAGTCAATAGCTGAATAACATCTCTCATCTCCTAACCCGGTGCATCTGGCTGAGGAGCTGGGTGTATAGGGGCGGGCATTGGAGCTAGTGCCCCTTGGAGCACTAGGGGGTATGTGAAGTCGGAGATGGAATCTCACTATGAGACTCTCCCCGAGCCCTGGTAACTCGTGGTGCTCGACTAGTAGTCTCATCAACCACGAACTTGCCCTTCTAGGCGGCTGCAGCCTTCTTAGGCATCATTGAAAACATAACATAGCGTTAGGAAAATGAATCCTTACATCGCACGATCTTAGATAAGAAGGGAGGATAACATCCTATATGTCCTGTAGCCTCCTATTTATAAATGTGGTGCACAACACACTCATAAACAAGACTCTACTAGACACGGTCTGTAGACAACCCTAGGACAAAACTGCTCTGATACCACTTTTGTCACAACCCAAGCCAATGTGCCATGATGAGTGCCCGAGCCTACCTGTCGAAAACCCCTAAGCATACGTCTAAGATAAAACATGAAATAATTTTAGGTCATGCATAATGTCTGGCAGTAAACTATGAATCATGTGAATAACATACGCGAGAAAATGTGCGCAAAAGACATATGTACATTTATATAGGAATACGGTAGGGCGAGCCGATAAGGCCCATACTATCCAACTATACATGACTGTATATAGACCTCTAATAGAGTGTACAACTGTATAAAGGACGGGATTGGGCCCCGTCATACCCATATATGTCGACAAATATCGTACCAAAACCCAAAAGCAGCTCTGGATCAAATGGAGCACACCAACTCTCGTTGAGCAAGGATCCTAAGAAGGGGGACCGTCAGCCTGTCTACCTGCACCTGCGGACATGAAACGTAGGCACCGAGCAATAGGGGCGTCAGTACGAATAATGTAGCGAGTATGTAAGGCATGGAAAGTAGTATGTAAAAGACATAAAAAGAAACATGAAGTAAAAGACTCAACCTGTAAGTCTGAATAACTTTGTGAATCATGAAACATTTATAATGTTATGCATATGCATATAAATGTCATATCATGCATAGGTATATGCGTACATAACATCATCAAGCCTCTGGGGTATCCCATCATATCATCTCGGTCTCATCATCAACGTATACCAACTGATCAGGTGGTGGTTCGTATATAACGCCATAACCTTTCCTTATATCCCATATACATATTATATACGCGTATATAATGCCAGATGGTCATCGGTCAATATACATGTATAAATAAATGCAATGCATAATGAAGTAAGTTAATAAGATCTCTCGGATAAACTTTATCAACTTACGTATTTTTCTAAGACCCATGATCAAATGATATAATAATAGGACACATGGGAAATCAAGAACATAGGCACTCCTAGTACTTCTATGAATAGAGCCATTTATGAAAGTTGTGCGTTTGCTCGTTTCGTTTGTATCATATGGATCATGCCAAAAGGAAAGAAGGGATAGCCTTAACATACCTTTAATGTCAACTTTCTACTTGTATCCGTGAACAATCTCCTCCATGCCTCAATCTTATATGCCAAAACTAGTCTTCTACCACCTTACTTCACTACGAAGAAATCTCCAATTTGCTTTTATCCGGAGGAAACCGATGTGTGTATAACATCTATATTGTTTTCTACGTTTGCCTAAATCATAGAACTTAGTACCCATTTTGTTGAGAAAGAGTATGAGTTATCTTAGTACCTATTTTGTTGAGAAAGAATATGAGTTATCTCCTTAAAAATGGATGAGGGACGTTGCTGTTTACACAATTAAATCATGGGCTACTACACACAAAAGTGAAAGTCATGTTGCTGCCTCCATCCAAGAATTTTGTGTCACTTTAAAGATAAATTCCCTCCCACTCCTCAAAAATGGAATACATTACTCCTCAAATATGAATGTCTTGCTGCTGAACACTAGTTCGTTTTTAAAATAAATGAATGACTAACTTTAGTTAGATAATGAATTTGGACTCCACACAATAGAGTGTGGGCCTCCTAACACGAATACACCTAATAAAGCACTTAACTCCTAAGAGGCCACCTAATAACTTATAATGCTTAGTCATTCTAGCTACTACACGTGGATTGATGCCCACAACAATAATTATCCACTAATTAATCTATTAATCTTCCACTAAAATCAAATATTTAACCAATTATCCACATAATTAATTTTTGGATCTCAATAATAATTATTTTATACACATGTCATAAACACATTATCACTATTATGTGGTATAATTCTAGTTCATAACCTCCTTATACACACCAAATATTATTCCCTACCACCATCGTCACGCTTTTAAGTCCTACATCATTTTGGGACTTCATCTTATTATACGCCGTGCTCTTTATTTACATACTTAGATATAACCAAAATTCTTTCATGGCTCGGATCTATTTACATACGCCGAGCGACTCAAGCCATAGACCGAAAGCACGGGATTTAACAATTTTTTCTTGGTCCTATGATGACATGATAGGTTTGATCACATCCATAATGGCCCACAAGCTACCTAGCAACCCTATGTGTCCCCCAATAAAGCAGAAACTTAGAAAGTTCAAGCCAGACATGAGTTTGAAGATAACATAGCAAGTTACCAAGAAGATCAATGCCCTTCCTTCGAGTGGTCGAGTATCCAACCTGGCTAGCCAACATTGTGCCTGTACCAAAGAAGGATGGGAAAGCCAGGGTGTGCGTTGACTATCGAGATCTGAATAGAGCAAGTCCTAAGGATGATTTCCCGCTGCCCAACATAAACATATTGATCGATAATTGCGCCAAGCATGAACTTTAATCCTTTGTTGATTGCTTCACAGGGTACCACCAGATCTGGATGGATGAAGAGGATGCAAAAAGACAACCTCCATCACACTGTGGGGAATATACTGCTACAAGATGATGCCGTTTGGTTTGAAGAACGCCAAAACAACCTATATAAGGGCCATGAATACTCTCTTTCATGATATGATACATAAGGAAATAGAGGTGTACGTGGATGATTTAATCATCAAGTCTAAGAAGAGCTCGGATCACACAGCAGACCAGAGAAAGTTTTTCGATCGATTATGAAAGTACAATTTGAAGTTGAATCCTGCAAAATGTGCTTACAGAGTCCCTGTAGGGAAGTTGCTAGGTTTTATCGTCAGTCGCCGCGACATCGAGTTAGACCTATAAAAGATCAAATCCATTCAAGATCTGCCACCACCAATGATCAAGAAGGACGTCATGAGTTTCTTGGGCCGTCTCAACTATATTAGCCATTTCGTAGCACAATCGACGGTAATATGTGAACCGATCTTCAAGATGTTGAGGAAGGATGCTGTAACACGTTGGACTAAGAAATGTCAAAAGGCTCTCGATAAGATCATGGAGTATTTGTCTAGACCTCCTGTGTTGGTCCCACCGGAGCCTGCAAGGCCTTTACTACTATACCTGTCCGTGTTGGATGGAGCCTTTGGTTGCGTCTTGGGACAACATGATGAGACCGGAAGGAAATATCAAGCTATATACTATCTGAGCAAGAAGTTCACGCCTTACGAAGCTCGGTACTCTTTGTTGGAACGTAATTGTACAAATGTCCAACTATACATGACTGTCTACAGACCTCTAATAGAGTGTATAACTGTATGACGGACAGGACTGAGCCCCGTCATACCCATATATGTATACAAAAGTATTGTACCAAAACCCAATAGTAGCTCCGGATCAAATGGATCACACCAACTCTCGCTGAGCAATGATCCTAAGAAGGGGGACCGTCAGCCTGTCTACCTGCACCTGCGGGCATGAAGCGCAGGCCCCTAGGCAATAGGGGCATCAATATGAATAACGTACCGAGTATGTAAGGCATAAAAATAAGTATATAAAAGACATGAAAGAAACATGGAGTAAAGGACTCAAGCTGTAAGTCTGAATAGCTCGATGAATCATGAAACATTTATAATGTCATGCATATGCGTATAAATATCATATCAAGCATAGGTATATGCATACATAACATCATCAAGCCTTTGAGGGCATTTCATCATATCATCTCAGCCTCAGTGGGCGAAATCATCAACGTATACCAACTGATCAGGTGATGGTGCGTATATAACGCCGTAACCTTTTCCCATACCCCATCTACATATAACATACGCGTATATAACGCCATCTAGTCATGGGTCAATGTACATGTATAAATGAATGCAATGCATAATAAGTAAATCAATAATATCTCTTGGAATGTCATAAGATCAATATGCCTTCAGTTAATATCACGAAATAAACATTATCAACTTACGTATTTTCTAATACCCATGAACATACGATATAATAATAGGACATATGGGGAATCAAGAACATAGGCAACCCTAGTACTTCTAAGAATATAGTCATTTGTGAAAGTTGCATGTTTGCTCACTTCGTTGTATCATATGGATCATGCCAAATAGAAAGAAGGGATAGCCTTAACATTCCTTATAGAAGTATGTCCAATAACAATGTGAAACTCAGCTCACTACATCTTAATCTACAACAACGACAGTGAAGCTATTGTCAAGTTACGAATGGCTCTCTCATTTATATAATGAACGTAACTTAATCTGTAACAAAAAATGGCCAGTATTTCCCCTGATTTTACTGCTCCCTCAAGCCTACTATAGGCGAGACAACAACACAATACAATCAGCAACTCAAAAACAACCTAACTACAATTTGGGACCTTTAATACAATAAAAACACAATCAATAAGTTATCAATTAGCCTGAAATTGCAACGACGAGTGACCAGCCCACTACCCTACCACATGTGGCATTTATCCACGCCCTTTATCCTTCCAAATTCCATAAATCAGTAGCACAAGAGGCCAACACGAGTGGACTACAAAACAATCTACTAAAAGTGGAATAAATCGAACTCACGACTTTCGATCACCATCCCGTGAGTTCTAACTATTAGGAAACGAATTTATCAACCTTCTTTGATATTTAAAAGCTTAAATATAGAAAGTAGGAATTTTCATAACTATGAAGTACCTTCCAAAACTCAATTTACAAAGAAAAAGAGAGGCGGTATAATGATACTTACATCGTAAGGATCGTTCTAATGTTATCGCTTCTTGATTTCGTACCCGAGATGTTAATCTTTTTTGAAATCCTTGTAGAAAGCTTAAGGGTAAGTTTATGGATGTTCTCTATTCGTGTTATGTGGAAAAATTAAGAGAAATACAACTTAAGACCTATATATATCAACTTTTGAAAAGTCAAAGAGGTGCTAGCTTGGCACCCTAGCATTGGCCCATCTTCAGACGCTTATATCTTTTTATCCGGACGTCGTATGAATAAACAGATAAGAGCGTTGGAAACTAAATTACAAGAAATTCAATTTGGTATATAATATGTCGTAAAAGACCTCATATATCACATGAAATATATTGCTCAAAAAGTGTCATTACAAGGCAAATCCTTAGTCGGTTTTTCCGCAACTTAAATCCGATTTTCCCCAAACTTTATATTTTATATCCAAATATCATATATAGTTATATTATGACTTTATACTCATTTAAATCATGATTAACAAGTCTCATATTCATAATATGTCACCTTGGGACGCACAGGGTGTAACAATCTTCCCCCCTTAGAAACATTCGTCCTCGAATGTTAAACTCCTAGAGATCTATAGAAATTTTGGTAGAGTCTCCTCTATAATGGTACTACTACCAACCTGTCATGCAGCAAACCCAACAAAAAAAAGCAACACGGGGCCACAATCATCAATAACACCATGGCCTCATACGACCAATGACAGTAACTAACATAAGAATCCAGTATCATATACGTACCTAAAGGCTATGATGTCTCAGTCTGATCCTCCCCCAAAAGCGAAAACAAGTGAGGATACCTAGATTTCATGTTTTCTTCAGCTTCCCAAGTCATCTCCTCCACATTCTTGTTTCTCCAAAGTACTTTAACTGAAGCTATGTCCATAGTTCTCAATCTCTGAACTTGTCTATCTAGTATAGCAATGTGAGCTTTCTCATATGATAGCTGCTCTGTGACCTGAACATCATCAACTGGAATGAATCTAGAAGGATATCCGATACACTTATGGAGCATAGACACATGAAAGATTGGATGTACGGACTCCAAGTTGGAAGGCACGCCTAACTCATATGCTACCTGTCCTACTCTTCGTATGATCTTATAATATCCAATGTACCAAGGTCTAAGCTTTTATTTCTAACCAAATTTCATAACACCTTTCATCGGTGATACCTTTAGAATACCCAGCCGTCTACCTGAAACTCCAAGTCTCGTCGTCGATTATCTGTATAGGACTTCTGACGACTCTGAGCTGCTAATAGCCTTTTCCGTATAAGCTTAATATTCTCAAGTTTCTGTTGTACCAACTCTGGTCCTACTAACTTAGTTTCCCCAACATCGAACTATCCGATAGGTGACCTACACTTCTGTCTGTAAAGAGCTTTGTATGGAGCCATTTGAATACTGGAATAATAGCTATTATTATATGCGAACTCAATAAGCGGAAGATGATCATCCCAGCTACCCTTGAAGTCTATCACACAAGCCCGTAGCATATCCTTAAGTGTCTGAATAGTACGCTCAGCCTGACCGTCTGTTTGGGGATGGAATGCTGTACTAAGACTTACCTGAGTCCCCAACCCTTTTTGGAAGGACCTCCAGAAATTAGCTGTAAATTGAGAACCTCTATATGAGATAATAGATATGGGCACACCATGAAGTTGTACCATCTCCTTAATGTAAAGCCTTACATAATCCTCTGCTGAATATGTAGGTAGAAAATGGGCTGATTTTATAAGTCTATCAACAATCACCCATATAGGATCGAACTTACGCTGGGTACGAAGTAAGCCTATGATGAAATCCATATTAATTACTTCCTATTTCCAAGTTGAAATCTCTATAGCCTGCAATAGTCCATCGGGTTTCTGATGCTCAATATTAATCTGCTGACAATTAGGGCATTGAGCAACAAACTCTGCTATATCCTTCTTTATTTCGTCCCAATAGTATATTTCACTGATATCATGATACATCTGCGTCGCTTCTGGATGAACAGAATAATAAGAATAATGAGTTTCTCCTATAACCTGATGGCGCAGCCCTACCATATTAGGAACACATAATCGACCTCGATATTTGATGACTCCATCTCTTGTAATCTCAAATTGTGTCTTCTCATTTTGATGGGTTGTATCTCTGTAATGAGCTAGCACAAGATCCTCATACTGGCGTTCCTTCACTTTAGTTACTAAAGAGGATGTTGCCGTGTCCTAAATAGTAACTCCAGTATCACCTAAATCTAGTAATCGAACTCCAAGATTAGATAACTGATGAATCTCACGGGCTATCTCACTTTTCTGTGGCTATAAATATGATAGGCTACCCATAGATCTATGACTGAGGGCGTCTGCTACTACATTCGCCTTCCCTGGATGGGATAAAATATCAGCATCATAGTCTTTTAGTAGCTCCAACCATTGCCTTTGACGAAAATTGAATTCATTTTGCTTGAAGATATACTGAAGGCTCTTATGATCCGTATAGATATCAACATGAATGCCATACAAATAGTGCCTTTACATCTTTAGTGCATGAATCACTACGGCTAACTCTAAATCGTGGGTCGGGTAATTTTTCTCGTGCTTTCTTAGTTGTCTAGAAGCATAAGCTACAACCTTACCATGTTGTATCAGTACACAACCCAATCCAACGCCCAAAGCATCACAATAGATAGCATAACCATCGGTTCCCTCCGTGAGTGTCAGAACCAGTGCTGGAGTCTTTTGTTATTTGGAACTTGTCTGCAAAATTTGGTGTCATTTGGAGTCGGTTTGATAGGATTCAGACGCTTGATTGCAATTCTAGAGGTTCTTGAGTTTTCTTTTAAATTCATGAGTTTTGATGTCCGATTCATGGTTCTAGGTGTTATTTTGGTGTATTTAATTGCGTGATCGAGTTTGTATAATATTTTTAGACTTGTGTGGAGTTTTATTTGGAGCCCTGAGGGCTCGGGTGAGTTTCAGACATGTTTCAGATTGGATTGAACTCATTTTGGGTTCTTGGTATGCTAGTGCAGTTATCGCAATTGCGAGCACCAGCCTTGCAATTGTGAAGTGAATAGTGGGGGAGCAGGTATCCCAATTGCCATGCTTCACTCAGAATTGCGAAGAGTTGGCTAGTCTGGGTAGGTTTGCATTTGCGACATTTTAGTCATATTTGGGATGGGAGAAGGCTTCGAAAATGCGAAGCCAATGTCACATTTTCAACTTTCCTATTAGGCTGTTAGGACCGCAATTGCGAGTTTTTCTTCTCAATTGTAAGGGTTCACAATTGTGGACCGGTGTCACAATTGCGACATCTGCAACTGAACAAAGGGTTGGAAAGACGAAATTTCATCTCATTTTGTAACCCTAGACTCGGTAGGAGGTGATTTGGAGAGGATGGGGAGGGGGGGGGTTACCTACAATCATTGGGTAAGTAGTTTTAATGAATTTCCAACTATATTTCATGATTATATATGAGATTTAACATCAAATTTATGAGAATCAAAGAGAAAGTTTGGGGATTTTTGTCTATGTTTTGAAAAATAAAATTTTGGGATTTGAGAATCGAATTAGACTCGGATTTGAAAAAAAACATATATATAGACTCACGAGGTTATATGTAGTCAAGATCTACCCTTGGATTCGGGTTTTGACCGAGCGATCCCGGGGTTGACTTTTGTTGACTTTTGTGGAATTGGGTAAAGAACACAGCTTTATAATCGTAATTGGTTTCTCTTGCATTGTTTGATGATATTAAGTCATTTTTGGTTATATTTGAGCCATGCAAAGGCAAATTTTAAGGGAGAAGCTATTTTTGAGTGTTGATTTGGCTAGGTGAGGCAAGTATCTTGTCTACCTTTGTGTGGGGGAACTACCCCTTAGGATTTGGGTTGTTTATACTATTCGAATTACGTGGAAGACATGTACATGAGGTGACTAGTGTGTACAGATGCTTATATGGTGTATTTGACTAGTTTAGACTTTTAGGTTACTCATATTAACTTAATTGAAGTTATTATTATTATTTGTTATATCATTCGTTGGTAATTTTATTCTCTCATTCTTTAATTGGAATTGTCAATACATATTCTAGTTTCCATCATCAAGTTACTCTTATGTGCATTTACTTGTGGTAGTTATTACATGCTATTCCTTCCATTGTTGAGTTATTCTCATGCATTTAGAGTTAGTCTCTATCTCATGCTATCTCTTTCTTTATTAAGCGTATGTTATGTATTTGAATTTGCAAGTTTTCATTTCGTGAGAATATCTTCATTGTTGAGTTATTGAAGTGGTAGTTGTGAAATCTATTAAAACATTGAAGTTGACGTTGTTAATTTTTGAGATATCTTTCCTTGTTGAGTTGTTTCTCATTCCTTTGTTGCTATTGAGATTTTGTACACATTGTGGTTGAGCCTTGGGCTATATGCTGTGGTAACATCGATATTGTTGATTTTGGCAATGTTGTGGCATATGGGCACGTGTGGCACGAGTTGATTATTGTGTTGTGATATTGATGCACATGAGGTAGTATAAGGATAGGAGTTGATGTGCATGCGGCGAGATAAGGTAGGATTTATACGCGTGTTTCTAGTAAGGGAATTACTTGAAGCCACGCGGTGAGATAAGGGGGCTAAAGCGCGTGTAGCTATTTCGGGTAAAAGTGTTTTTAAAATATAAATGCAAGTCTCACGCGGCGATACAAGAAAGATTGTGATTTTGACTTGTGAAATGTGAATATGAGGCGTGGTACCTCTGTATGATTCTTATTGTACATTCTATGTTGGAAAGGCTTGATGATTTGAACTATTGTTGTTCTTGTTTCCTTATTTCTTTCCATTTGTGTTTTGATTGTAATTTGTCACTTGTTGTCTTATCACAAGTACTCTATTGATGTCATTTCTTTCCTTTATTTTATGTTCCTAGATTATATTACATTCTATTAAGGTTCTTTTATCTTGTAGGTGTCTTGAGTTGGCCGCATCACTACTCTACCAAGGTTAGGCTGATACTTACTTGGTACCATTGTGGTGTACTCATACTATGCTCCTGCCTAGTTTTATGTAGATCCAGTTATATCCGCTCGAGTCAGACGACAATGATTTGGATCAATCACATTGGAGACTTCAAGGTATACCTGCTTGATGCTCACAGGCCTTCGAGTCACCATCCTTTTTTGGCTGTACAACTGCTTATTTTCAGTTCAAAACAACATTGTATTTAGAGATTCTAACTGTACTTCTGTTAGAGCTTATGACTCAGTTCCACCGGTTTTGGGAAGCATTTTGCTATTTTACTATTACCAGTTTAAGTTGATATCTAAATTGTTATTTTTGCCAAATCTTAATGTATGTTAGGCCTAAATAGTCTTAGAGACTAGGTTCTATCATGCCGTCCTAAGGTTGGAATTTGGGGTCGTGACAGTATGACATTTTTAGACTTGTATGGATGTTTGGTTTGGAGCCCCGAGGACTCAGGTGAGTTTCAGACGTATGTCAGATTGGATTGAACTCATTTTTGGGTTGTTGGTGTGCTGGTGATGCAATTATCGCAATTGCGAGCACCGACCTCACAATTGCGAAATGATCAGTAGGGAAGCAGGCATCGCAATTGCGATGCCTAACTCACATTTGTGAAGTGTAGGCTAGTGTGGGTAGTTTCGCAATTGCGACAATTTGGCCGCATTTGCGATGGGGGCAGGCTTTGCAAATGCGAAGCCAGTGTCGCATTTGTGACTTCCCTTTGGCTGTTAGGCGCTGCAATTGCGAGACTTTCTTCGCAATTGCGAACCCAGTTTCACAATTGCCACATCTGCAACTGAACAAAAGGTCTGGGAGGATGAGATTTGATCTTATTTCTCTTATTTTAGAATCCTAAACTCGGTAAGAGGCGATTTGGAGAGAGAATTTTACCTACAATCATTGGGTAAGTGAATTCGACCAATTTCCAACTATTTTACATGATTATATATATGCGATTTAACATCAAAATTATGAGAATCAAAGAGAAATGTTTGTGATTTTTGTCTATATTGTAAAAAATAAAAATTTGGGATTTGAGAATCGAATTGGACTCGGATTTGAAACCAAAACACATATATGGACTCGTGTGGTTATGAGTAGTCAGGATCTACCCTTGGACCCGAGTTTTGACCAAGTGGTCACACAGTTTACTTTTGTTGACTTTTGGGGAATTGTGTAAAGACCTTAGCTTTATTAATTGAAATTGATTTCTCTAGCATTGTTTGATGATATTAGGTCATTTTTGGTTGGATTTGAGCCGTGCGGAGGCGGATTTTAAGGGAAAAGCTATTTTTGAGTGTTGATTTGGCCTAGTTGAGGTAAGTATCTTACCTAACTTTGTGTGGGGAAAATTACCCCTTAAGATTTGGGTTGATTGTACTATTTGAATTGTGTGGAAGACATGTACATGAGGTGACGAGTGTGTACATGAGCTTTATGTGTAAAAGTTGACCGTTTTAGACTCTTAGTTTACTCATAAGCACTTAATTGACGTTATTATTAATTATTCTACCTTTCGCTATCAATTTTATTCTTACATGCCTTAATTGAAGTAGTTGTTACATGTTCTAGTTTCCAGTGTCAAAGTTACTCTTATATGCATTTATTGTAGTTGTTGTTACATGCCATTCCTTCCATTGTTTAGTTATTCTCATGCATTTAGACTTAGTACTATTTCATTCTATCTTTTTCATTGTTAAGCTTGTGTCATGTATTTGAATTGGAAGTTGTCAATTCGTGGAAATACCTTCATTGTTGAGTTATTGAAGTTGTAGTCGTGAAAGCTATAAACACATTGAGGTTGAAGTTGTTGACTATTTATATATATTTCCAAGTTGAGTTATTTCTCATTCAATTTGTTTGCACACATTGTGGTTGAGTCGTGGGCTATATGTTGTGGTAACATTGGTATTGTTGATTTTGGCAATGTTGTGGCATATGGGCATCTGTGGTGAGAGTTGATTTTTATGTTGTGATATTGATGCACATGCGGCAGTATAAGGATAGGGGTGGATGTGCATGCGGCGGGATAAGGTGGGATTTATACGCGTGTTGCTAGTAAGGGAATTACTTGAAGCCACGTGGTGAGATAAGGGGACTAAAACGCGTGTAGCTATTTCGAGAAAAATGTTTTTAAAATATAAATGCAAGGCTCGCATGGCGATATAAGGAAGATTGTGATTTTTGTAAGGCCCCGCAAAATTTCGCAAAGGAATTCTAGATTTGTGGTGGTGAGGTCGGGTAATGTGTACGGATGTAGTAGTTAATCTTCGCGGCGAGCAAGCTCGCCACAGTCAGATTCACGACCGCAGATCCAATATGCAGGACACATACCCGTCACAGAGTTGAGCAGAAAAATGGTTGAATTTTGAAGGTCATTTTGCGGACCATTCTACGGTCGCATATCCATTTCGCGGTCCGCACATCCATCGCATATTTTGTATGAAGAATTTTGTTGGGTGATTATGCGGTCCATTCTATGGCCGCATAAGCGGTCTGCGGATCGTAGACCTGTCCAGACCATTCCAGTTTATAGGCATCATTTTCGCGGTCCATTTTGCGGACCGCATATCTGTTATGCAGTCCATTCTGCGACCGCAGACCTGAGTTCGGAGGGTCCATTTTCCCTATTTTATAACCCGACCCCATTTTGATAAATAACATTTGGGGCTTATTTTGGGGTGATTGTCTAATGATTTTAGAGAGAGGTAAGAGCATTTTAGAAAGATAAGGAGGAAACCAAGCATTCTAATCACCCATTCTTGCACCAATCTTCAAGAATCAAGGAAGCCAATCACTAGATTATCATCTATCCGGATAAGTCCTACTCCTAAGCTTTCATGCAAGAGGTTATGAGTTCAAGTATATTGTGGGGGTTGGAAATAGGCCATGCATGTGACAATAAGTTATAGTATGTGGGATTAATGAACCATTTTGGTTAGTTTCTTATTGAAATTGGTTGAGGGAGGAAGGGATTACCATTATAGAGCTTTATAGTCTATTTTTCATACTAGGTGTTTGACAAAATTCCTAAGAGAGTTACACCATGTGAATCCTTCTGATTATTATCCGATTTTTGCTATCTTCCTATAGATTGTTATTGCTAGAAGTGTTCGGACGTTGTAGTAAGTTAAGGAAAGCTCAAACAAGGTATGATGGCTAAACTCCTCTTTTAGAATTGAACCCCACAATGGCCTTGTAAGTCCCGTGTTGCTCATTATAAATTGATTATTCCAAATAAGCCTTGTGTCAAAATATATATGTGTTGAATTTGTATTGAGTTACTATTTGAGAAGGTGGTTAAGCATGGGCTGTGTGTTAACATGTTATGATTTGAAAACGTGATTCTAATGAGAACTAGCATGTCGAATTGTGTAAGAAATCACATGTGCCTAAGAACCTTAATTTGGCTAGTTGCTCAAATGTGTATTTAAAGTCATGAGTAGAAATGCCTTGCTGTTGATAATCTATAAGGATGCTTGAAAGTGAAAGAAGTGGGTTGGAGATATAAAGTATGGCCAACGTGCCAGGAATGAAAGTTATACTTGTGGTCAATGGTGCCGAGGAGATGAAATGATGTGAGAAAGGTTATGAAATAGGCCTTGATTCAACTCTTCCAAACTGACTTCAAAAATAGATTTTCATAAAAGCTTATGTACCCAGGTTATGCCCAAATGTGGCTGTTTTAACTAATGCTATACTTTGTAAGTATTTCCATTGTGTTTTGAGCTCTTATATCTTCATGAGTTGAAATTGTGTATTGCCTTTTTGGGGAAAAGTATTTCAAGAATAAATGATGTGTTACTCGTTTATGATTTAAACTTGTGCTTCGATTGATTATGATTTTAACTTGTACTTCGATTGCCAATCATTTTACTCCATTTCTTGGAAAGAAATCCATTGTGTTTAAAGTCTTCGTGACTAATAAACCTAAAGTTGTGATTTTCGAAATATTCTATTTGTTGATATTTATGATGATGATCCATGAAAGTAAAGAAATAAAAATGTGGAATATGAAATATAGCCAACGTGCCACAGATGAAGAATCATAAGTATGGCCAAGAGAGCCATAGAAATAATGATGTTGTGAATGGTTGAAAGTACTAATGGAGATATTTATAGTGTGAACGATAATGAGGTGAATATAACATATGTTTGTACTTTTGTTTCCCTTATGTGCAAAAAAAAATGTTTTTGGTAGTATTATTAGCAAACCGAGGAAGGGTGGGTCGTAAGGCCTACACCTGAAACTATACGTGCGGAATGAATTGTGATTATTTCCCTTATTTGGGATGAGATTGAAATATTAATGTGATTGTGATTATTCCCCTTAATTGGGATGAGATTATTGATAGCCCTAGATTTAATGTCGATTCACACGGCATATGTGGGGAGACGACCTAGCCGGTCGGGTGGTGATCGGATTGCATGTTGTGCACATTGTGGTACTAATCTTGGTAGCACCATTTTTTTGCATCACATGTCAAACCATATTGTACGTGGGGAGATGGCCTAGCCGATCGGGCGTAATCAGACTCCGTGCTAAAAACACGGTGGTATATTAATGTTAATAATTTCCTTACCAAAAATATATATTATTTTCGTATTTTAAAATTTGTTATGTTTTAACTGGGCATTAGGATATTGTTGATTTGTGACTTGTTGTTTATATGGTTTTCCCTCTCTTTTATTGGTATTCTATTTTGAATGAGGGCATTTAGCTTTACATACTAGTACTGTTCCATATGTACTAGCGTCCTTTTTGTCGGGAGCCTCTGCATCTTCAATGGATGTAGGTGGTTTGTCAGCGGGTGGTTTTGATCCTCATTAATAATTACTCTCTATTCAATAGATTTTGGTGAGCCCTACTATGTTCCAGGCTTCATGTAATTTGGCATTGTACTTTATGTTTTGAGGTATAGCCAGGGTCTTGTCACCGAAACTTCCATACTACTCTTCTGTTGTACTTAGAGGCTACATAGACAGGTTGTGGGTGGTGTATGATGTTCGGAATTAAACTAGTAAGTGTTGGTATTTGGGAAAACTTGTTTTTCATCATATCTATAAACTTGTAATATTTTGGAAATCATAAATGAATATCCTTTAGTAATGGAAAAGATTGTGGAACACTTGACTCTTCTCATGTCTATCACTTGTACTGGTTCTTATATTGTTAATGGGCAAGGTTGGGTAGAAGGCATCTAGCAGGCTTGCTTAACCGGGGTATCTCGGTTGAGCACCGGTCACACTCCTCGAGGTCGGGGAGTGACAAACTTAGTATCTGAGCCTAAGGTTTTAAAGTGTCCTAGGATGTCTCGGAGCCATGTCTAGTAGAGTCCCTCTTATCGGTGTGTTATCGATCACATCTATAATTAGGAGGCTACTTTGACATTTAGGAATTTTACCCTTCTTTGGTACACCAGATCGTGTGATAGAGCTCGAGATAGGAAGCTAATTTTCTTGTCATGTCTCATATTCTAGATGAGTAATCAATGAGTTCGAAGCAGAAATGAGGGAATGACCTCGCCCTCCTTGGAGAATGTGTCGAGCCGTGGAGGGATTGGAAGAACTTGTTGCTATGGGAAGTGTCCTTATTCCTATCAATGTCACCGCACCTCCGGATCGGGTGGTGAGAGCACCTAAGAAATGAAAGAGGGTTGTTAGTACTAATGAACCAGATTGTTTGATTTGCAAGAAGCGTCATTTGGGGAGATGTTGGATGACTCTTGAAATATGTTATGGCTGTGGAAAGATGTGGCACAAGAAGAACAAATGCCCTAGGTTGGGTACACCTAGCCCAGTTTGCCCAATATGCAGGCGGGAACATTTGGCGTCGTGTTGTGAGTATGCTCAGGAGCGTGTTAGGGGTGGTAGGCTTGGGAAAATCCCAAAAGCCCATACAACAAGCTGGTACAGAGATTGTTAATTCTGTCACGGGGTCTTGGATGAAGGATAAGAGGGATGCTTATGATGTATGCAAAAAGGGTAAATATCAGGTCAATGGGGCAAGTCAGTTTATTGGACCTCATCCTCATTGCGTGAAGGGTAGGAGATATAATTCGGGGGTATGTCACTATGACACCAATGTATGTTACGGATGTGTGGTCGAGGGGCATCAGTTAAGGCACTGCCCCGTCAATCTAAAGTTACCAAGTAAGTCACTCCTTAGTACATCATTCTGAGCACCACATACTTTTCTTTGTTTTTTTGTATATGTACATCTATATTGAGAGCCTGCATAGATATGGTCTTAACAAGAATATGAATCACAAAACATTGCATGTATCCACTCTTTGAATGAGATGCATTATTCGTGAAGCCTCTTTATCACCATTATCTTACTTACAACCTCTTGAGGAATTGAGTTCTATAATGATTTCTTTGAATTGAGTCACAACCCTAGGTTAATACTTACCACTTGCTTCCCCAGATTCTCAACAAAGTACTATACCTAATGAATTTCTTATAGAACCTTCTGATTCAAATGGATAACATCTGCTCACTTGTGCTTATGCATTCCTCATTACAATGTTTACCTACGTGGTATCAAATCTAATGTAAGACAACCTAGTGTTGGGATCTTTCTTGAGCCTCTCTCTCCCTCTCCTATGTATGTGGCTCATAGAATTTGAGGAATCACTTTACTCCATTTGTGAACATTATCATAAACCTCCTTCACTATTTAGTAACATAAGAGCATATCTCAGCACCTGTCACATGTGTACATGTCAACCAAAATGGTCACTTGTTTGCATGAAGTCTCTCTGAAATTTGATACCCTCACACCTCCATCATAGGAAGATCTTGTGTCGTCCATCTTACTATAACTTTCGTGTAAGTAGCTCACTTTGTTCCTAGTATCGTAGTTACCCATGACGTTGCATTGTATTGCAGTTTGGGGAGTTAATATAGTAGAAACATGTCCAGCTCATAACAAATGTTAATTTTCTATTTATACCTCTGCATCATGTACTGACCGTGTTCCTTAGTGAGCAAATACATTGTGTTAGTTTCCCAACCCTTGGTTGAATAACCATGAGAGATCGCATCTTTCTATATGTTGCTGTAATACTTCCTTTCTCATAATTTCCCTTAATAGGCTCTCCGTCAAGACCAAATTCACCTTGGGGGGTTATCATAGCATCACGTCTGCTTCTCATGTTTTCCTATCTTTCATTAGCATCTAGGTACTTTTCAAGTCAAAAAATCCATGACGAACTCATTATGAACATCTACAAACCTTCCATGATTATTTTATAGTGTCTCCCTGGGTTCCGTTATCCTTACACACTCGACTTCTAGAATCATTGACTACGTCATTGTCATATGCGGAGAGTTTACTATCCTTAATGTTCCACATCCCTGGGTGGATAGGGGCTATCTGTCTTTCTCGCTGGAGCATCATATTTCACATTAGAACCTTTATAACCATGATGTCATTACAATGGTTAACCATGTCAGCGCTATTAGTAGTAACCTTCATGTCTCTTAGGATGTAACCTCTTGAAATGCCCTTCTCAGTACATTGATGGATTCTTGAATAATTCCAGTCCAATCTCGAACCTCGTTATTCTTGTTTGTGGTAAATCTATCAAGAGTTGTAGGTTCAAACATGTCAAAGAAGAAGCATCGTCCATGATCGAACTTATTGGGTAGGAACTCTATGGCCATATTCATTCTAGAACATCATAGAATAATGGTTGAAGGTCGCCAAAGGGGTTTAGTTTGGGTGTCCGACATAGAGATTTAGAGTTAAATAAAGTGAATAGGTTATTCTCAAGATTTTTCTCCATGAAGATACTATGTGAATTGTTAATAAAGGTAAGATAGATGTAGTTTACATTTGAGCCTTATGGAATCTTGAAAGAAATAGGTCGAGCTATGCGTATGATGTCCCCCATCATTGTTATCCATGCATCTAGTATTTCATGTGTCTACGTCAAGGAGGGTATTTAGGAATCGTTTGTCTATCGTTCTAGTAGAAGCTATGGAAGGTAAAGTTAATGGGTAATTGGCTTATGACAGGTACCTAATTGTCATCCTTGTTAGTTAAGTCCGAAAGTTGAGATTGCCTCCGTCAAGTGCTATGGCTAAGTTTGTGAGTCGAGGAGGTCGCCTCGATGGCTGAGTATGTTTTAGAAAGAAAATATTTTCACTCGTTTGTAGAGCCAAATGGTTGCGGTTCAAAAGGTACTTTCTATGTGTTATGACTTAAAATATGTACAATTCATGTCAAGGTACCACTTCTGTTAGTGTAATGCCTTTAATGTTGAGATTAGTGTTGTAGATATATATTGTGATGCTTTGTTGAGTTGTGGATGTGTTGTTAGGAGTTGTTTTGGTGGTTCTCTAGCAGGTGGATAGGCCCAATTACAGGGGAGACTCTGCCAAAATTCTAAAAAATTTGGGAGTTAGTCATATTTGGGGGATTGTGATGTGTCAAAGGAGAAATGAATTATGTTGGGTGTTTTGGGCGGACTCTACTCCTCATTTGAGGACGAATGATCCTAAGTGGGGGAGGTTGTAAGGCCCCGTGAAATTTCTCCAAGGAATTCTAGTTGCTCAAATGTGTATTTTAAGTCTTGAGTAGAAATGCCTTGCTATTGATAATCTATAAGGATGCTTGAAAGTGAAAGAAGTGGGTTGGAGATATAAAGCGTGGCCAACGTGCTAGGAATAAAAGTTATGCTTGTGGTCAATGGTGCCGAGGAAATGAAATGATGTGAGAAAGGTTATGAAATAGGCCTTGATTCAACTGTTCCAAACTGACTTCGAAAATAAATTTTCCTAAAAGCTTATGTACCTAAATTATGCCCAAATGTGGTTGTTTTAACTAATGCTATGCTTTGTAAGTATTTCCAATGTGTTTTGAGCTCTTATATCTTCATGAGTTGAAATTGTGTATTGCCCTTTTGGGGAAAAGTATTTCAATAATAAATGATGTGTTACTCGTTTATGATTTTAACTTGCGCTTCGATTGCCTATGATTTTAACTTGTGCTTCGATTGCCAATCATTTCACTCCATTTCTTGGAAAGGAATCCATTGTGTTTAAAGTATTCGTTACTAATAAACCTAAAGTTATGATTTTCGAAAGATTTTGTATGAAGAATTTTGTTGGGTGATTATGCGGTCTATTCTGCGGTCGCATAAGTGGTTTGTGGACCGCGGACCTGTCGCAGACCTGTCCAGACCATTCCAGTTTTTGGGCATCACTTTTGCGGTCCATTTTGCGAATCGCATATATGCTATGCGGTCCATTCTGCGACCGCAGATCTGAGTTCGAAGGGTCTATTTTTCCTATTTTATAACCCGACCCCATTTTGATAAATAGCCTTTGGGGCTTATTTTGGGGCAATTGTGTTACACCCTATATTTTCGTACATAAAAATGCGTCGTAAGCAAACTAATGTAGGACCAAAAATGAGATAATATTTAAAAGTATATGAAGTAAGTTAATTATGTTATGATTTATATTAGTCGTACGACATCTGTGTGTTATGTTTTGAAGTCAAGCGAGTTGTGGAACAAAAGTCGATGAAAGTCATCACAAGTTACATCCATAAGTTTTACTGAAATTTTGGGTCAAATGTAACTGCCATTTTCTCCCAATATACTTAGAGTTATGGGGTGTTCCACCAATAAAATTAAATATCTATGAGTCTATTTTCCAACGCATTAAACCGTTTGTCAATACGACATCAGAGTAGAGAGATATGGGCATTTTTGCGATACTGCGCAAGCTGCTAGGTGACAAGTAGGTGTGTCAGCTACTTGCTTAAATGAAAGCCTAAAAATGGGCCATTTAGGATCGTCCAAATAGGCCTTTTAAAGGCCTATTTTCTTGATATATTAGACTTAAAATAGAGCATAATAACCAGACATAAGCTCTACAAAGAATCCTCCCAAAATATTTCCCATAAACCCTAATTGATTTTCTCTCCCTTTCAAGTTCTAATTAGAGGTAAAACCTAGAGTTTGAAGAACCAAGATATGAGCTGAGTTATCCAACAAATAAGGCGATTTTACTTCTCTCTTTCATCCATTTTTTCTTCTATAAATTCATGGCAAGTCGTTCTATACTTGTAAGAACTCACGGAACGGTGATCGGAAGCCGTGAGTTCGAGTTATTCACTTGTAGCGGACTGTTTTGTGTTGCTGTTGTGCTGCGTGTTTTAATACTGTTTTGTGGATTTTTGGAGGAGGAATGGGGTGTAGAAACACCATATAAATGTAGGGTGTTTGGCTGGTCGTTCATCATAACATTTCTGGGTCGTTTGACACTACTACGGTGGTCGTTTTGTGTATGAAGAGATTGGGGTGTGTTGGACTGTTTTGTAGTATTTGATGGCGTATATAGGGCTGGAAAATGATGTATATATGCTGTTATTGTTCTGTTCTTGTATTGTTGGTGTTATCTTGAATTTGGAGGAAGTAAGGATTATAGGGGAGATGCTGCCCGTTTTAATACAAAATAAGTTTGTCGTTCGTTGTGCGATAGTTGTACCTTTCGTAACTTAACGATAGTATTATTATCATTCTTGTAGATTAAGGTGCAAAAGAGGTGAGTTCAACTTGGTGATTGGGAAGATTGTGATAAGGTATGTTAAGGCTAAGCCCTTCCTTCATTTTGGCATGATCTCGTAGCTACATGTGTTAATAATGAGACATAAAGAGAAGTTCGTATTCATGAATTTATTCACATTATTCTAGTCTCATAAGTTACAATATTATTCCTTATCGAGACTTCATATTCAGTTTAGTTTTGTCTTTATTCAGTCAAGAGAGCAGAGGGTCTATATATATATATACACAGTATTATAGTATTTGCACCACCATCGAGCTATAATCGGTGGGCAGGCCCCTATTGGGCGACCTCTAATCAGATGGTAAGTTATATACCAAGCCTACTATGGCTGAGCGCCTATGAGCGAGCCTAGAATGGCCAAAATACAGAGCCTAGTAAGGCCGAGCGCCTATGAGCGAGCATACTACGGCGGAGCAGTTACATGTTCTATGCCCTATAGGGCCGGACATTTATTTTACTTAATATATTGAGAGAGTTGAGTCAGTATCAGCAGGTAAGTATATCTCCAGACCATCTTTGACTCCCAGTTAATTTCAGTTATCATATTATCAGTTCAGTTTCAGCTTTCAGTTATTTTATTGCCTTACATACTCGGTACATTATTTCGTACTGACGTCCCTTTTCTGGGGGCGCTGCATTTCATGCGTGCAGGTTCAGACAGACAGACGGGTAGACCTCCTCAGTAGGTGTTTCCCGAGTTTCGCCTGATCGGTAAGCTCCACGTCTTTCGGAGTTGCCAGGTCTAGAGTTTTGTGTACATCTTATGTATATCTGTATATATGTTATGGGTAGGTCGGGGCCCTGTTCCGATCACAGTACATCTATCAGTAGAGGCTTGTAGGCATATCCTGTTGGTTAGTGCAGTATGTTGGGTTTGTATAAATTGGTGGTTTGTCAGCTGTAGTAGCTATGACGGCCTTGTCGGCCTAGCTTTATATTGATGTTTAGTTAGCGCTAGTTTCCATTCATTTTTATATTTTGCTTCGCAAATTGTCTTGCAAGGTGGCCCCATGGCCAAAGTATGACATTATATGTTCAGAGTCCCTTAGTCGCAATATGGTACGCCAGGTTAGGTGAGGCACCGGGTGCTGGTCTCGCTCCTAGGTTCGGGGCGTGACAAATTGTATGATGATTTTAGAGAGAGGAAAGAGCATTTTAGAGAGAGAAGGAGGAAACCTAGCATTCTAATCACCCATTCTTGCACCAATATTCAAGAATCAAGGAAGCCAATCACTAGATTATCATCTATCCGGGTAAGTCCTACTCCTAAGCTTTCATGTAAGAGGTTATGAGTTCAAGCATATTATGGGGGCTGGAAATAGGCCATGCATGTGACAATAGATTGTAGTATGTGGGATTAATGAACCATTTTGGTTAGTTTCTTATTGAAATTGGTTGAGGGAGGAAGGGATTACCACTGTAGAGCTTAATAGTCTATTTTGCATACTAGGTGTTTGATAAAATTCCTAAGAGAGTTACACCATGTGAATCCTTCTGATTATTATCCGATTTTTGCTATCTCCCTATAGATTGTTATTGCTAGAAGTGTTGGGACGTTGTAGTAACGTAAGGAAAGCTCAAACAAGGTATGTTGGCAAAACTCCTCTTTTAGAATTGAACCCCATAATGGCCTTGTAAGTTCCGTGTTGCTCATTATAAATTGATTATTCCGAATAAGCCTTGTGTCAAAAGATATATGCGTTGAATTTGTATTGAGTTATTATTTGAGAAGGTGATTAAGTATGGGCTGTGTGTTAACATGTTATGATTTGAAAATGTGATTCTAATGAAAACTAACATGTCAAATTGTGTAAGAAATCATATGTGCCTAAGACCCTTAATTTGGTTAGTTGCTCAAAAATGTATTTAAAGTCTTGAGTAGAAATGCCTTGCTGTTGAAAATCTATAAGGATGCTTGAAAGTGAAAGAAGTGGGTTGGAGATTTAAAGTGTGGCCAACGTGCTAGGAATGAATGTTATACTTGTGGTGAATGGTGTCGAGGAAATGAAATGATATGAGAAAGGTTATGAAATAGGCCTTGATTAAACTATTCCAAACTGACTTCGAAAATAGATTTTCCTAAAAGCTTATGTACCCAGGTTATGCCCAAATGTGGCTGTTATAACTAATGCTATGCTTTATAAGTATTTGCAATGTGTTTTGAGCTATTATATCTTCATGAGTTAAAATTGTGTATTGCCCTTTTGGGGAAAAGTATTTCAAGAATAAATGATGTGTTACTCGTTTATGATTTTAACTTGTGCTTCGATTGCCAATCATTTTACTCCATTTCTTGGAAAGAAATCCATTATGTTTAAAGTCTTCGTTACTAATAAACCTAAAATTATGATTTTTGAAATATTCTATTTGTTGATATTTATGATGATGATCCATGAAAGTAAAGAAATAAAAATGTGGAATATGAAATACAGCCAATGTGCCACGGATGAAGAATCATAAGTATGGCCAAGAGAGCCAAGGAAATAACGACGTTGTGAAAGGTTGTAAGTACTAATGAAGATATTTATAGTGTGAACGATAATGAGGTGAATATAACATATGTTTGTACTTTTGTTTCCCTTATGTGCAAAACAAAATATTTTTGAGAGTATCATTAGCAAACCGAGAAAGGGTGGGTCGTAAGGCTCACACCCGAAACTACACGCGCCGGCGTAGGAGTAGATTGTGATTATTCCCCTTATTTGGGATGAGATTGAAAAATTGATGTGATTGTTATTATTTCCCTTAATTGGGATGAGATTGTTGATAGTCCTAGATTTAATGTTGACTCACACGTTATATGTGGGGCGATGACCTAGCCAGTCGGGTGGTGATCGGACGCCATATTGCGCACATGGTAGTACTACTCTTGGTAACACCTTTTTGTTCGCATCACATGTCAAACCACATTATTCATGGGGAGATGGCCTAGACGATTGGGCGTGATCGGACTCCGTGCTAAAAACACGGTGGTATATCGGTGTTAATGATCTCCTTACCAAAAATATATATTATTTTCGTATTTTGAAAATTGTTATGTTTTAACTGGGCATTTGGATATTGTTGATTGTGACTTGCTATTTCTATGGTTTTCCCTTTCTTATACTGGCATTCTATTTTGAAAGAGGGCATTTAGCTTTACATACTAGTACTATTTCATATATACTAATGTCCCTTTTGTCGGGGACGCTTCATCTTCAATGGATGCAGGTGGTTTGTCAGCGGGTGGTTTTGATTCTCTTTAGCAGTTACTCTCTATTTAGCAGATTTTGGTGAGACCTACTATGTTCCGGGCTTCATGTCATTTGATGTTATACTTTATGTTTTGAGGTATAGCCGGGGCCTTGTCGCCGGTACTTCCATACTACTCTTTTGTTGTACTTACAAGCTCCGTAGATAGGTTGTGTGTGGTGTATGATGCTGGGATTTAAACTAGTAAGTGTTGGTATTTGGGCAAACACGTTTTCATCATATCTATAAACTTGTAATATTTTGGAAATCATAAATGAATATCCTTTAGTAATGGAAATGATTGTGGAACACTTGACTCTTCTCATGTCTATCACTTGTACTGGTTCTTATATTGCTAATGTTCAAGGTTGGGTAGAAGGCATCTAGCAGGCTTGCTTAACTGGGGTATCTCGGTTGAGCGCCGGTCGCACTCCCCGAGGTCGAGGCGTGACAATTTTGACTTGTGAAATGTGAATATGAGGCATGTTACCTCGGTATGATTCTTGTCATACATTCTATGTTGGAAAGGCTTGATGATTTGAACGGTTGTTGCTCTTGTTTCCTTATTTCCTTCCATTTGTGTTTTGATTGTAATATGTTACTTGTTGTCTTATGACAAGTACTCTCTTGATGTCATTTGTTGCTTTATTTCCGTTCTTAGCCCTGCATTGATAAACTATTTTGTTGCCCTTTAATCGCCTTTATTTTCTCTACCTAGATTATATTACATTTTGTTCAGGTTCTTTTATCTAGAAGGTGTCTTGACCTGGACTCGTTACTATTCTACTGAGGTTAGGCTTGATACTTACTGGGTACCATTGTGGTGTACTCATGCTATGCTTCTGCATATTTTTGTTCATATCCAGGTACATCCGCTCGAGTCGAACGCCGGTGATTTGGATCAGTCACTTTGAAGACTTCAAGGTATACCTGTTTGATGCTCGCATGCCTTAGAGTCACCTTCTACCTTTGGCTGCACTATTGTTTATTTTTAGTTCAAAACAATATTGTATTTAGATATTCTAAGTGTACTTATGTTAGAGCTTACGACTCAGTTCCACCGGTTTTGGGAAGCATTTGACTATTGTGCCATTTGGGTGTGTTTTGATAGATTACCAGTTTAATTTGATATCTAAATTATTATTTTGGCTAAATCTTAATATATGTTAGGCTTACCTAGTCTTAGAGACTAGGTGCCATCACGACATCCTAAGGTGGGAATTTGCAGTCATGATAGTATGATGTTTTTAGACTTGCGTGGATGATTGATTTGGAGCCCCGAGGGCTCGGGTGAATTTCGGACGTGTTTCGGATTGGATTGAACTCATTTTGGGTTGATGGTGCGCTGGTATAGCAGTTATCGAAATTTCGAGAACGATCCTCACAATTGCAAAGTGATTATTAGTGGAGCAAGTATCGCAATTGCGATGCCTTACTCGCAATTGTAAAGTGTAGGCTAGGCTGGGTAGTTTCGCAATTGCGACAATTTGGTCGCATTTACGATGGGGAAGGCTTTGCAAATGCAAAGCGAGTGTCGCATTTGTGACTTCCCCTTAGGCTGTTAGGCGCCGCAATTGCGAATCCAGTGTCGCAATTCCAACATCTACAACTTAATAAAAGGACTGGGAAGACGGAATTTGATCTCATTTCTCTCATTTTAGAACCCTAGACTTAGTAAGAGGCGATTTGGAGAGTAAAGTTTCACCTACTATCATTGGGTAAGTGAATTTGATTGATTTCCAACTATTTTACATGAGATTTAATATCAAAATTATGAGAATCAAAGAGAAAATTTGATGATTTTGGTATATGTTGTTTTTAAAAAATAATTGGGATTTGAGAGTCGAATTGGACTTGGATTTGAAAACAAAATACATATATGAACTCATGGGGTTATGAGTAGTTGGGATCTACCACTGGACTCGAGTTTTGACCGGGTGGGCACGCAGTTTACTTTTGTTGACTTTTGGGGAATTGTGTAAAGAGCTTAGCTTTATTAATCAAAATTGATTTCTCTAGCATTGTTTGAAGATATAAAGTCATTTTTGGTTAGATTTGAGCTGTGCGGAGGCGGATTTTAAGGGAAAAGCTATTTTTGATTATTGATTTGGCCAATTTGAGGTAAGTATCTTGCCTAACTTTGTGTGGGGAAAACTACCCCTTAAGATTTGGGTTGATTGTACTATTTGAATTATGTGGATGACATGTACATGGGGTGAGGAGTGTGTACACATGCTTTATGTGTAAAAGTTGACTGGTTTAGACTCTTAGGTTACTCATAAGTACTTAATTGACGTTATTATTAATTATTCTACCTTTCATTATCAATTTTATTCTTATATGCCTTAATAGAAGTTGTTGTTACATGTTCCAGTTTCCAGTGTCAGTTTCTTATATTCATTTATTTGTAGTTGTTGTTACATTCTCATGCATTTAGACTTAGTTGCTATTTCATTCTATCTCTTTCATTGTTAATCTTGTGTCATGTATTTGAATTGAAAGTTGCCATTTCGTGGAAATACCTTCATTGTTGAGTTATTGAAGTTGTAGTCGTGAAAGCTATTAATACATTAAGGTTGAAGTTGTTGACTATTGATATATATTTCCTTGTTGGGTTGTTTCTCATTCATTTTATTGTCATTGAGATTCTCTCACACATTGTGGTTGAGCCGTGGGCTATATGTTGTGGTATCCGTGGTATTGTTGATTTTTGCAATGTTGTGTAATATGGGCAGGTGGTGCAAGTTGATTATTGTGTTGTGATATTGATGCGCATGCGACGGTTTAAGGATAGGGGTGGATATGCATGCATCATGATAAGGTGGGATTTATATGCGTATTTCTAGTTAGGGAAAATTACTTGAAGCCACGTGGTGAGATAAGGGGGCTAAAGCGCGTGTAACTATTTCGGGAAAAATATTTTTAAAATATAAATGCAAGGGTTGCGCGGCGAAATAAGAAAGATTGTGATTTTGACTTATGAAATGTTAATATGAGGTGTGGTACCTCGGTATGATTCTTGTTGTACATTCTACGTTGGAAAGGCATGATGATTTGAACGGTTATTGTTCTTGTTTCCTTATTTCTTTCCATTTGTGTTTTTGTTGTAATTTGTTACTTGTTGTCGTATCAGGAGTACTCTCTTGATGTCATTTGTTGCTTTAATTCCGTTCTTAGCCCTGCATTGTAAACTGCTTTGTTTTCCTTTAATCGCCTTTATTTTCTCTTCCTAGATTATATTACATTTTGTTCACGTTTTTTTATCTAGTAGGTGTCTTGACCTGGCCTCGTCAGTACTCTACCGAGGTTAGGGTTGATACTAATTGGGTACCATTGTGGTGTACTCATGTAATGCTTTTGCACATTTTTGTGCAGATCCAGGTACATCTGCTCGAGTCTAATGCTAGTGATTTGAATCAGTCACTTCGGAGACTTCAAGGTATACCTTCTTGACGATCGCAGGCCTCAGAGTAACCTTCTACTTTTGGTTGTACTACTGTTTAATTCAAAACAATATTGTACTTAGATATTCTAAGTGTACTTCTGTTAGAGCTTATGACTCAGTTCTACCGGTTTTGGGAAGCATTTGACTTTTGTACTGTTTGGGTTTGTTATGATAGATTACCAGTTTAAGTTGATATCTAAATTGTTATTTTTGCTAAATCTTAATATATGTTAGGCTTGCCTAGTCTTAGATACAAGGTGCCATCACGATATCCTGAGGTAGGAATTTGGGGTCGTAATAATATGATATTTTTAGACTTGTGTGGATGTTTGGTTTGGAGCCCCGAGGGCTAGGGTGAGTTTCCGACGTGTTTCGGATTGGATTGAACTCATTTTTGGGTTGATGGTGTGCTGGTGTTGCAATTTTTCAGTAACGACCCGACCAGTAATTTTGAGTGTTTTAGCCCCGTTCCCCTAATTATTGCCTTCTCTATGTTATATTGTGGCTTCGAATTTGCTGGGGTGGTTGGTGTTGTTTTCGGGTCAGTTTCGGAGTGAAACGGGACACTTAGTCCCAAAGTTGGAAGCTTAAGTTGAAATAGTTGACCAGAGTTTGGCTTTTGCGTAGATGACTTCGGAATGGAGTTTTGACTGTTCCAATAGCTTCGTATTATGATTTTGGACTTAGGAGCGTATCTGGATATTGATTTGGAGGTTCGTAGATTGTTTTAGCTTGAATTGGCAAAAGTTAGAAAGTAGAAGGTTTGGTAGGTTGAGAAATTTGACCGGGAGTTGACTTTATTGAAATCGGGGTCAGATTCTGATTCCAGGAGTTAGATTAGGTCCGTTGTGTCATTTATGACTTGTGTGCAAAATTTGAGGTCAATCCGAGTTGGGTTGGTAAGAATTGGTGTTAGTTTTGGAAGTTGGATGTTCATGGTTTCCATAGGTTTGAATTGGGTTGCGATTTGTAGAATCGATTATGTTTAATGTGATTTTAGGCCTCGAGTAGGTTCGTTATGTATTTTGGAACTTGTTGGTATATTCAGGCAGGGTCTCGGGGCCCCCAAGTGTGAATTGAATTGAATCAGGATCATTTTTGACCTTTGAGGATTGCTGAAGCAACTGATGTTCTTGTGTCATCGTATCTGCGGTGGGTTTGGCCGCAGGTGCAGACACGCATGTGCGAGATGGGTCATCGCAGAAGTGGAGAGGGCTAGCCAGGGGAAGGGTCGCAAATACGCATCCGCATATGCGGTCAAGCCTTCACAGAAGCGAACTCGCAGAAGCGAGCCTTGTTTGCAAAAGTGTGACCGCTGAAGTGGGCTTTTGATCCGTAGAAGCGGAAGATGCTGGGCCTAAGTGAAAGCCACCCCTGCAATGGATTTTCTGTAGGTGTGGAGCCGCAGATGCGGCTATTGATTCGCAGAAGCGATAATCGCTGGGCAGAAATAGAGAAATCGAGGGTTTGTTCCTATTTTTCATCTTTTGAGTTAGAAACCTTGGTTTTGGGCAATTTTGAGAGAGACTTTCAAGGAGTTGATGTGGGCCAGTGGTTCTAACTCGGAATTGGCTATTATACATGAATCTATCATTGATTTTATCATTTAATTAGTATTTTTAGTTGAAAAAATTGGAAAAATTTGTGAAAACTTAATAAACTATATTTTGAAAATTTGAAGGTCGAAATTGAATAACTTTAGTATGGTTGGACCCGTTATTGAATGAGTGTTCGGATTCTGTAAGTTTTTCTGGGTTCCGAGATGCGGGCTCGGGGATGACTTTTTGAGTTGACTTTTTTTTTTCTTTAAAGATTGAAACTTTATTATCCGGATTAGTTTCCTATGGTTTGTATTTATGGTATAAAGTTATTTTGGCTAGATTCGAGCCGTTCAGAGTTGGATATTCGCGAAAAAGCTTACTAGTGGATTGAGTTAGCGTGTTTTGAGGTAAGTATCTTGCCTAACTTTGTGTGGGGAAATTACACCCTAGGATTGGAGTTGTTTTGTGTAATTTGTGGTACGTGAAAGCCACGTACACAAGATTACGAATGGGTACACATGCTATATGTCATGACCCAAAATCCAACTAGTCGTGATGGCACCTAACCCAACCCGCTAGGTAAGCCAGTTTAATAATAATCCAATTTCAAATTAGATTTACTGAGAATATAATGATGAAATTACTGAAGTCATAAATGAGCTTCTAAGATTTAGAGTTTACCAAGCTGGTATGAAATAAATACATCATCTGTTCGAAATATACATAAACGAATTTATAAATCTTAAGCTACCAAGAACAAGAGGCAGCTATAACCGGAATGCAGGTACATCTTCAATGCCAGGTACTCGTAACAATATAATAAAAGCAGTACAAGTAATAACTCAAAGATATGATGCTCAGCTCGTTCATAGTTACGGAAAATAGGCATGCTTTTCAGGTATAATAGTAAAAAACAATTCTTTCACCGAAATCACCAAACTATGAGTATATCAGAAAACTGTGGTTTTTCCTAAAAACTTTGAAAAACAGATAAGATATTTCATTCTCAGATAACATGAAGAAAGTACACCTCTATGCCTACATGTCAATGTGCATATGAAGCCATGAATGTCACAATACCGTTTAGCATGAGGCAATGCATCTCTATGTCTACATGCCAAGTATGCATGTCAAATGTAATGCATCATAGTGATGAACTCATGTACTCACACTTTCAGAGTACTCTATCTCACTGTCTCACACTTAATCACTCGGTACATTCAATCACTCGGCACTCGAAACCTGCGCTCACTACTGGTATGTCAGACTCCGGAGGGGCAGATTCTGCCCAAGCGCTAATATAAGCCAACATGGACTGTTACGGCGTGCAACCCAATCCCATCATGAATCAATAAAACCTGCTGCGGCGTGTTACCCGATCCCATCATGAATCAATAAAACCTATTGCGGCGATCTTATCATGAATCAATAAAACCTACTGCGGGGCGCATCCTGATCCCATTAATCTCACTCATAATCCGGCCCTCAGGCCCCAACTCATTCATGAATCTCTCTAGTCTCCCGGGCTCACAAATCTCTTGCCAATCAGCCCAAACAATGATAATATGATGTGACAACAAATGATAACAGAGATTGAGATATGATATGCAAATGAATGAATATGACTGAGTACACAATTACAATTTAAGCAAATAACTCAACTGCAGAAATGACCTCAGTGGGTCCCAACAAAATAAGCATATAGACTAACATGATTTCTAACATGATTCATAGCTCATATAATCAACAAGTAGGGGAACATGGGGGGTAACAAGATGTAACAACAAAACAAGTCCGGGGATAGTCTAATAGCCAACTAAAATCATGTTTTCCTCGGTGCACGCCCACAAGCTCATCACCTAGCATATGTGTCACCTCAATACATCTCTTACAACACAGTTCTCAGGGTTAAATACCCTTAAATCCAAGTTTAGATAAGTTACTTAGCTCGAACAAGCCGAATCTAATACCGAGCAAGCCAAACAATACTCTAGAAATTCCACCCCACATGTACCGAACTACAAACGGCTCAAAACTAGCCAAAAGTAACTCAAGAACGTCAAATAATGCCAAAGGAAACAAACCCGATCGATAAAGGTCGAATCTTTAATCAAAAGCCTAAAGTCAATCAAAAAGTCAAACCCGGGCTCGCACCTCAGAACCCGACAAAACTCACAAAATCTAAAAACCCATTCAATTATGAGTCCAACCAAGTTTCACTCAAATCCGACTTTGAATCAATATTCCTCAAAAATTCACTTTACGAGTGTTTAGACAAAAACCCCCAATTTCTCTTTCAAAATCATCAATCAAATGCAAAAATCGAAGATGGATTCATGAAACCTTTGAAATAGAGTACTTTATACACTATTCCAGAGGTACCCTTCCAAGAATATTTTACCCTATGCGATCGTGGCCATTTCCCCACGATCGCGATAAACAAACTTCCATCAACCCTTCCCAAACTCTTCTCAGACAGCCTGTAGTACATCAACCATAACCATTTGTACATAACTCCAAATGACAAATAGTTTGATTTTCTGAAACCAAGACACAAAGGCTTACAACTTTCATTTTTGGATCATCTCCACATTTCTTATAGATTGCAAGATAAAGCTTCCAAAGTCGGGTCAGTGACAACAGAATTTTCCTCTACGTGACCGCGAAAAGTTTTCAGCGATCGCAATTCACAGTGCCCAAACAACAAATTTTCTCTTCGCGAATGTGACCCAAAGTCCGCGATCGTGATGCCCACCGATGTGGCCAAAAGCCAGCAACTAAAAATAGCCTAGAAATTGTCCGAAACCACCCCGAAACTCACCGAGCCCCTCGGGACCCCGTCCGAACATACCAACAAGTCCCAAAACATAACACGGACCTATTCGAGGCTTCAAATCACAAATAACAACATCGAAACCACAAATCGTAGATCAAGGTCAATCTCTTAAGTTCATAAACTTCAAACTTCAAACCAAGCATCAGATTCAAGCCTAACCAATCTGAAATGAATCCAAATTTTGCATACAAGTTCCAAATGACATAACGAACCTATTCCAACTCCCGAAACAACAATTCGAACCCGATATCATCAAAGTCAACTCTCGGTCAAACTTATGAACATTTCAAACTTTCAAATTTCCAACCTTCGCCAATTAGTGCTGAAACCTTCTAGAAATATTTAAATGCAAATCCGGGCATACGCTCAAGTCCAAAATCACCATACAGACCTGACGGAACCATCAAAACTCCGATCCAAGGTCAAATACTCAAAAGTCAAACTTGGTCAACTCTTCCAACTTAAAGCTTCAAACATGAAATTCATTCTTCCAAACTAATTCCTAATCACCCGAACACTGAAGCCGACGATACACACAAGTCATAATACATCAGACGGATCTACTCATGCCCTCAAACCACCGAGCGAAGTACAAATCCTCAAAACGACTGGTCGGGTCGTTACATTCTCCCCCACTTAAACATATGTTCGTCCTCGAACGTGCCTAGAGTCGTTCCAAATCCATCAAATCACCGTGTAACCTTACCATGCACATACACGGGGGTGATCCCAGTCACCCTATTCCATATAAATTTGACATCACAACATAACTGAAGATCCTCAGTTCGTCTTTAGCCTATAATCCTTGGTACCCAATTTCCCACATCCGGAATTCCTTACAAGATCCGAATCTCACATCTACACACTGTACAAGTCATAACCATAACCTAAGATAAAATCACATGATATGCCATATAGCTCGCATACTCGTAGCAATAATTCCCGAGCACAGTAGTTGCTCAAAACAAACCTGATACCGGTAATAAACGTCATATCAAATAAAACCTCATTCAAAACCTTCGTACACTACCTATGATGAAAGGAACATGCAGAAACTCATAACCACTCATCAGATCAACAAGTCATGGAGCTCTCTCTCTCTCGTCCGACAAGGGCCAAAGCCAAACTCTAAGCCGACTTCCGATATTATCTTTCCAAACATACCACAATCGAATCCGATAGTATCCATTCTAGGTCCAATGACCTTATCTCATAAAACACAACTATTCTATTGACATGCCACACCAATACAACCTAAAGCCACAACCATGCAATCTGTGCACCAATGAGCAATAATTCAAGTGTACTCAAATATGGGAAATGACTCGAATAATGAAGCCGTCTAGTAATTTCAATAAGTACCACCACAACACAATGCTATGAACCCATCACATATAGTAGGACCAAGACACACGAATCTAACACAAAGGATCATATCCCAACATAACCCCACTGCAATGCGTAACCCATCCAAACACTGGTCTATATGAAATACCTCAAGCCACAATGCTCAAAATCAACAACCACATGCAATTCGACATCAAGTTCACGAAGTGCATGACCATAACCATAGAGATAAGAATGACACAATATACCATAGCCATGAAAGACCATAACCATGGCGCAATCAACCATTACACACCCTAATCATCATCTCGCTCGAATTCCGCTATAATCTCCAAATAGAACCGCACCATGTGTGCATATAACCAATGAATCACAACCCCTCGTAGCATAGAAGAGTAATACATAGAACATATCAGAACATGAAAAAGCTCAACTTTAACCGAATGCCACACCCCACAACACTAATAGTTCTGAGTTAATAAATTCGACCTAGTGTAGAATACACATCCTCATTGGGCCTACCAATGGGCCCCCAAATCAACACCGGTCATCCCAAAATGGACAAATAGTTCTCCAAAAGTCCACAACGACCTAACCATAACATGAACCACCATCTGGCTAACTTTGGCCACAACTTCACAGTCCGCAACCTCGAAACAATCTGCTTCTGAGAACTCCCAGTCTCCAAATCCATAGAACACAAGAATCACCATAGCCGATCTCAACTCCACCACTTGAATGACTAACACATATCTCATACACAATCATCCTCGCGAGAAATACTTCTATAATTCTTCCATGCCACAGAAAAATCCGAACATCAGCAGTCGATCAGCCAAGTGAGTACCACAATACCAATGAAGCATCCATAAGTCAAAACACAATGCGCTTTCTAAAATATGCACCTTTCTCAGGCAATACCAAGTAGTAATAGCATTCATCTAATCACCTGAAACCGTCCATGTTGTCTAGGAATTCATGCCCTTCCCTTCAAAACTGAACCGCCACCTTGTACATGCAAATCTCAATCCCACAAGACACACCACATCTATCATGCCATCATATGAAAAGCACAAGAATCTCATAATCAACTATGAGTTACAAGAATAATACATACCCGATAAGTCAGAAACCTTTCAATTGATCCCACCCAGGATAAAATCATAACACGCCACACATCCCTCATATCTGTAGATAATATCCATCTCAAGTTGTGGCAGAAATCATCGATAACACTTCGAAACCCATTTGCACATAACCAAGTCATTAGAACTTAATCCCTCTAACTCAACCAAGTCACGCAGGTCGCCAACCCAAGAGTATTTCCACCAAACACCTGTAGAGACTCACCACATCATAAGGACCCAAAGAACCGATCCTATCCATTACCGTGTTGATCCAACCTACTACCAAGCTCCTATTTCTCCAAGTTCCTTCCGACTTACCCTCAAGTTGACAATTCTCCTTGCTAGAACACCACGATCCTTACCCCAAGCTCACCCCAAGAGATCCTAGCATAAAAAACTTATTGCGGCCAAACGCACACGTAAGTATACACGGTCGTCAAGTAATAAAGTGACTAAAAGTCGGATGTCGAACCCACGAGGGCTTGTGATTAACTATTAACTAAATTAGACTATCCTAATTATCTAAACAAGAATTAAACCTAAAAATATTTTATTCTAAACTAATTAAATAAAAAAATATAAATAATGAACTTTGAACAGAGAAAGAGCAAATTTTTATGATATCAATGTAATGAAAACGATCTAGGGTTATGGGCTATCTAACAATCCTATTGTATTCTTTAATTGAATTTACCGACTAATTTATCTAGCTTATTGGTTGACAGGGTTAATATTGCTCATAAGAATCTGTCGAGTTCCTGCTCGCCTATTCAAGCTAACCTAACGCCTATATGTCTATGGAGTTAGAATCAACAAGAATGCATTTATAATTCCTGTAAATCAACCAAGCAAGGCAATTAGGTATATGTCTATCCTAACCACGAATCCGTTCCCTGATGCCCGAGTTCAAGAACTTGCTCTACTCAATCCTATATGCAATATAGAATTCCCACTTTCGAGTTCAATTCTAGATTCGTAGATAGTATTCAATTGGTGATCAAGCTATTAAATAATTAAGCGCAAGATTGAATAAATAAACTAATATGATATATCAAGAAGGCAAAATCAATATCCGAATAACAATAGTCATGAAAGAACCACAACCCTAGAACGTGAAGTTTAGCTCCACACAGACATGGTAGCCAAACAACAAATCATACAAATAAATATAAAAATTACTAAGTTTGGTGGGAGAAAGATGGAACTTGATGAATTTTGGCCTCCACGGCGGCTCTGTACTTGTGTTCTTTTCTCTCAAAACGTCCTCCCCTTTTTAAAATAGGTTTAGGTTGGCTTTTATATGAGTTGGGGCCGTCTTGGGGTTGAAATAACCGAGTCCCAGTTGAAATAGGACATGTTCACGTTTTTGAGCGTCCAGGGCAGCGTGGGGCGCTAGACTTGACGCTCAAATATTTTAGCTGCTGTAAATTGCGCCACAGCCAGCGCCCCACACTGGCTGTGGCCCTCAAATTTCACTTTTTGCCTTTTTGTCCCGATTTTGCTCCAATTCGCGCCCTTTCGTCCCAAATTGCATCTGAATGATCCATATACATAGAAATACTAAATTTTAGCACAAATAATTATATTAAACACCTCAAATCGTCGAGATATGAGCAAAATGTGAGGCGGTATATATCAAAATATGCATGCATTAAGCCGATTATCAACACCCCACACTTAGACTCTTACTCGTCCTCGAGCAATGGAACTATATTAGCACCCCCAAAACATACTTAGCACCATGAAAGAGGACCTCACAATTAACTCAATCAAACACCCTACCTTTTGACTATGATCGATGTCGGCAATTTAGCATGAACACACAAATTTCACATTCTTCCCGTTTTTAAATAGCCCAAGTATAGTCAATGTTTTTCAACCAACTCAATCAACTCAAGCAACCTCTCCACAACCACCTTACCTCAAGAGAAGACTCATTACCACTAAGCATATTCAACTCACGCACTCACCCAACATAAGAAAGTGTATAACATCAGCAATCCGTCATGAGATCAAGTGCCCTCACCACAAGTAAAAGAGTGAATATCAAAGTAGTCCACAAATTTAAATATGTCATTGAACATAAATTAAGGACATCACACAATTGAACAACATTCACTCACTCTCACAAAGAATTCATGTGCATCCCGTGGCCGTACCATAAGCTTGCTCGTAGTGTACATCTCTACTAATCTAAGCTAGCTAAATCTAGGATCAATTAGGACTTTAAGGTTGTAATGTAGGTTAAGGGACGGGTAGGATACATTTAGGAATAGTGACTAACCCTTCTAAGCACTTTAATACACTATACTCACAATTCAAGCGCAATTGCTTCGCAACCCATTCACTTGTCATACACCATAACTAACATAGCCCTCTTTTCCATCAAGCACCTCTATGGTTTCACTAGCACGAGTGAGAAGGATTAGGAGGTGTGTCTTTCTACATTATTTGAACTTTTGTTTGCTCTTTCTTGCAAAACAATTCCTCTTTTTTTTTTACACACTCCATACATTGAAGTTCATAAGCTAGTGACCTTTATTCACAATTTTAGTGCACCTTAAGGGCCCTTCCATGGTTCCACTCGAAAGCCACTTCCCAATCTCTCACCTTACTTCTTCTAGCGACTAAGTGCCTTAGGAGGTAAAGGTTCAACAATCTCACATTAAGAACAAAGTAGGAGTACGGATTGTAATGTGGGTGCCAAGGAAACGGTCTATAGGCTCAAAGGGGATAGCAATGGGAAAATTCTATTTGTCAGTGACAAACACCTTTATGGTCAAGCAAGAAATGCCTATGTCATCTCCTAGACTAGCACAACTTAATGATTTCGCGTTGATTAACACACATGGCAAGTTCTAGACTACACAAGATAGCACAGAATATCAACAATCCTTACACACACATGGCACTTGACTCACTCAAGACGATTCTGTGTGACTCTCAGGTCAAGCAAGCATATCAAGTTGAGAATTGTTTAAGCAACACTGCACTAGGTGGCATACAAGTTAATCAACTGAGAAAAAGGCATCAAAGAGCAGACTACTTAATTTACTTGGGCATTACAATTCAAATCATATATGCAGGAAGATAGAGCGCATGCCCTAACTTAACTTGCCAACACCAAACATGTCAACAGGTACCTCAGAGCATCTTGGTTTTCTCCCTTATCCTACTCCTAAAAATAAAAACTAAGCTAAAATTTTCGGTTCGAGCTACACCCTTGGAAAAGAACCGATGTCGAAAGAAAAACCAAGGGATACTACCTAACTACCTAAAAAAAAAGGAAATCTTTTTGGTATTTTTAATCGGACTTTAATCCCTTAAGAAAATTGTCCAACAGATCAATCGTCGGGAAAAGTCCAAAAAACAAAATTTCAAATTTTTCTCAATTTTTTTCTGTTTTTTTAAAATCTTTTTTTAATTACTACTACTACTATACTACACCATTAATTCTACTAACTATGCTATTAAAAATAAGAAGTTAGCTAACAATAAAAAAATAAGAAACTAATAATATATTAATATAATACTATAGAAAGAATAGAGAATCTTCCACCCCACACTTAAAAGAATGCAGTGTCCTCAATGCACAACTAAAGTAAAAATAACAAGGGTGGACAAGAAACTCCTAGAAAGACCAAAGGCCGAAGCAATAACAGCTCACGGGGTACTCAGACTTCTCTCACGGATGGTCCTTTGTGCGGGTACCTCACACTAGTTCCAACCATCTGGCTCGCTTTTGCATGCTTCCAGTGACTTTTCTTCCTATGCTCATAATCCTACAAAACAAAACAACACTACAAAAATAATAAAATAAACAAAAATAAACAAAGCAGTAAAGCTGGGTTGCCTCCCAACAAGTGCCTAATTTAATGTAGCGGTACGACGTGAACCACTTTTTGCCTCCACCTCGAACTTATGAATTGAACTCCTAACATGGCATCCAGTCTACGGCCATGCTCCAGTGGTGGGGCTACAATGATAATCAGGCGAAGTAATAAATTTTTCACTCTACACTTCTCGGCCTTTAGATGAGGAATGCAATTTTTGCTTTTTGGCACAACAATTTCAAGAATATAGGCACTCTCATCCTCATCCTATGACCCCCCTCATTGGCTCAGATGGCTCGATTGCTATCTTACTATCTAAACAAAATGTGGAAAAATGATTGGAATGAGGTCTAATGCGCCCTAACTCATGAATTGTACTACTATTTACATCCCCATATATACACACACTCAAGTATCCCAAAGTAATGTTATATATTCCCTCATATGACTCTAGAGCATTCTTCTCAACATTGGCATCCTAAAAAAAAACATGGTCTAATGATTGGTATTCTCGTTTTAGCTCCTCAATTTGGTCTAGAAGATTTTTATTAGCTTCACACAACTAATCATTAAATTGTTGGCCATTACACGCATCAACCTTTTCATTCAAATTTGCATCCAAGTTATGCACAGCCAAGCCAAAATTATCAATTTATGTGCAAGATCATCTCTCTCCTTAGACCAATCATTCACCAACATTGTCAGAAGACAACGTCGTTCCGCATATTCCCTTAATCGAGAATATTCATCCCAATATCAACCCTTACTCCCATATTCAAATTCAGATTTCCAAGAGTTCAGGTCATGACAAGCCCAAAATGACGGGCCATATAAGTCTTCCGTCAACCAAGAGTCTTAATCAATAACCTTACCTCCATATATTTCATCCCCAGATGTCATGGTGAAAGAACTAGAAACATACTAAGAGAAAAATCAAATAGTTAAAAAAATAAAATATTTACAAAAAGAGAAGGAAAAAAAAACTTGTAAAGATAAAAGTAAAAGCCTAATGTAGAAAAATAGTTAATTTCTAAGTCCCCGGCAACGACGCCAAAAACTTGTTGCGGCCAAACGCACACGCAAGTATACGCGGTCATCAAGTAATATAGTGACTAAAAGTCGGATGTCGAACCCACGAGGACTTGTGATTAACTATTAACTAAATTAGACTATCCTAATTATCTAAACAAGAATTAAACCTAAAAATATTTTATTCTAAACTAATTAAATAAAAAAATATAAATAATGAACTTTGAACAGAGAAAGAGCAGATTTTTATGATATCAATGTAATGAAAACGATCTAGGGTTATGGGCTATCTAACAATCCTATTGTATTCTTAATTGAATTTACCGACTAATTTATCTAGCTTATTGGTTGACAGGGTTAATATTGCTCATAAGAATCTGTCGAGTTCTTGCTCGCCTATTCAAGCTAACCTAACTCCTATATGTCTATGGAGTTAGAATCAACAAGAACGCATTTATAATTCGTGTAAATCAACCAAGCAAGGCAATTAGGTATATGTCTATCCTAACCACGAATCCGTTCCCCGATGCCCAAGTTCAAGAACTTGCTCTACTCAATCCTATATGCAATATAGAATTCCCACTTTCGAGTTCAATTCTAGATTCGTAGATAGTATTCAATTGGTGATCAAAAAATTAAATAATTAAACGCAAGATTGAATAAATAAACTAATATGATAAATCAAGAAGGCAAAATCAATATCCGAATAACAATAGTCATGAAAGAACCACAACCCTAGAGCGTGAAATTTAGCTCCACATAGACATGGTAGCCAAACAACAAATCATACAAAGAAATATAAAAATTACTAAGTTTGGTGGGAGAAAGATGGAACTTGATGAATTCCGGCCTCCACGGTGGCTCTATGCTTGTGTTCGTTTCTCTCAAAACGTCCTCCCCTTTTTAAAATAGGTTTAGGTTGGCTTTTATATGAGTTGGGGGCATCTTGGGGTCAAAATAACCGAGTCCCGGTTGAAATAGGACATGTTCACGTTTTTTAGCGTCCAGTGCAGCGTGTGGCACTGGCCCTGGCGCTCAAATATTTTAGCTGCTATAAATTGCGTCACAGCCAGCGCCCCACGCTGGCTGTGGCCCTCAAATTTTACTTTTTGTCCCGATTTCGCTCCAATTCGTGCCCTTTCGTCCCAAATTGCATCTAAATGATCCCTATACATAGAAATACCAAAATTTAGCACAAATAATCATATTAAACATCTCAAATCGTCGAGACATGAGCAAAATGTGAGGCGGTATATATCAAAATATGCATACATTAAGCTGATTATCAAAACCATACCGCCCTAAAGCCCATAAGCTATTGTATTCCCTCTTAAGCACCCCCAAAAGTACCACAACTGAGATACCCACTCTGAAGAAACCTTCTGTGAATTTAAAGTTGTTCCTTTTACCTTTATGATACTGAAATATAAAATCCATTGTGATATAGAAATATTGCGAGTCCCGACACCATCCGATGCTAATATCAGATCTTGGCCATTTACAAATTCTAAATTTCCTCAAATACCAAATATGAATCTTGAATCCATTAGAACCTTCTCAGGAGTCATCCACTTTACTCAAATTACAATTACACCGCCCAAACGGGCGGAACAACATATGCCCCATTAGCACAATAACACCCAAAGAAGTAATCCACACCTCTAAGCAACCGAGTGAATCCTTTTTCTTGGTACATTACATCCATCACGAACAACAACCTAGACAATTTCTAAGACTCCCATATATCATAAGGTGTAATACATCATGCATCCAGAAATTCCTTACTCAAGTCATCCTCAAAACCAACCTCTACGAGTCATAACCGATCAACAAGTATTCCTCAGACCAAAACCAATACAACACATAACCTTGCAATCAAATTGCCGATGGTTGACTCCCCCACTTGGCTCAAGCCATAGAATAAAACATCCCATAACTCATAGTGCCCATACTCTATTACTGCCATAATCCCGCAGTGAGATTCAACTAAATCCTTCACAAGCTCCTGCAACACAACCCATAAAATACTTCAAATCATCCGCTAATCCCGCATGCATCATCGTGAAAGTCAAATCAACTTTCTCAACCGATGCAAACTCAAATTGCAACACATATATTCCACTGGTAGAAAGAAACTCTCTACACAACATCATAGGGATCACACATCCGTAAACCACCTCGCAAGAGATAACCCACCTGCTTAACCTCAAATTAGCATTTCACTATGCCCTACCATGGCCACAACCATCATGCAATCACTTAATCTTCCCGAGTCTGAACTCATAAACAATACATGAGAATCTACTTCGTTCCACAGATGAAATAACATGAAAGAATCCCTCAACACGATCATAACTCGAGACTGTATAACACATCAAGACAGAAATCAAACATCCAATAGTCCTTTTTACATCCCAAGAAACCCTTCTCATAACATCAAAGCCATCTGAACATATCCCGCAGTCACATTCTACTCATCATATAGCCATCTAACCACTCACCGAGCCACCAGTCCCACTCATAGGGACACCACCGGACATAGAAGTCCAAAAGCACATACTCACACAACTGAAATCACCATGCCCAAGCTGTGGTCAAAGCCTGGCCTCAAGTTCTCTAGACTGGCCCATCACTAAAACACATCTCACACTTCATCCATGAGACCATAAGCTATCAATGCATAGCTGATACTGAGCGCTCACATACACATACAAGTGAGTGGAAGGAATTCAAATAGATACGCTTCAAGCTGAATCAATGCCACACGATAAGGAAAGAACAACAGGAAGTTTATTCTAGATGCTCTGTAGCCTCTCGAAGATAGGTATGGACGTCATCATACCGATCAATAAGACTCTACTAGACACTTGCTCATGACTCGTAGAAACTATGAACCTAGAGCTCTGATAGCAACTTGTCACTATCTAAAATTCAACTAGTCGTGATGGCACCTAACCCAACCTGCTAGGTAAGCTAATTTAACAATAATCCAATTTTAAATAAGATTTACAGAGAATATAATGATGAAATAACTGAACTGTTATACAACAATCTAAGGACTGGTAGTACCAATCATGAGCTTCTAAGATTTAGAGTTTACAAAGCTAGTATGAAATAAATACATCATCTATTCGAAATACACATAAACAGATTTATAAATCTAAAGCTACCAAGAACAAGGGGCAACTATAATCGGAACAGAGTTACATCTTCAATGCCAGCTCCCGCCATACACAGTAACATCGACTCAAAAATCTACACGCAAGGTGCAGAAGTTTAGTATGAGTACAACCAACCACATGTACTCAATAAGTAACAAACCTAATCTTAGGTTGAATGTAGTGAAGATCTTGGATAACGTTCAGAGTCCAACATCAAAAGCTAACAACGACTCGTAGTAATATAATAAAAGCAGTACAAGTAATAACTCAAAGATATGATGCTCATCTCGTTCACAGTTATGGAAAATAGGCATGCTTTCCAGGTATAACAGTAAAACACAAATCTTTCACCGAAATCACCAAAATTTGAGTATTTCAGAAAACTATGGATTCTCCTAAAGATTTTCAACAATAGATAAGATATTTAATTCTCAGATAACATGAGGAAAGTACACCTCTATGCCTACATGTCAATGTGCATATGAAGCCATGAATGTCACAATACCATTTAGCATGAGGCAATGCATCTCTATGACTACATGCCAAGTATGCATGTCAAATGTAATGCATCATAGTGATGAAATCATGTACTCACACTTTTAGAGTACGCAATCTCACTGTCTCACACTCAATCACTCGGTACATTCAATCACTCGGCACTCAGAACCTGCGCTCACTACTAGTATGTCAGACTCCGGAGGGGCAGATTCTGCCCAAGCACTAATATAAGCCAACATGGTCTGCTACAACATGCAGCCCGATCCTATCGTGAATCAATAAAACTTGTTGCAATATGCAATCCGATCCCATCATGAATCAATAAAACCTGTTGCGGCAATCTTATCATGAATCAATAAAACCTACTGTGGCGTGCATCCCGATCCCATCAATATCACTCATAGTCCGACCCTCAAGCCCCAACTCAGTCATCAAACTCTCTAGTCTCTCGGGCTCACTAATCTCATGCCCATCATCCCAAACAATGATAATATGATGTGACAACAAATGATAACAAAGACTAAGATATGATATGCAAATGAATGAATATGACTGAGTACGCAATTGCAATTTAAGAAAATAACTCAACTATAGAAATGACCTCAGTGGGTCCTAACAGAATAAACATATAGCCTAAACATGATTTCTAACTTGATTCATAGCTCATATAATCAACAAGTAGGGAGAACATGGAGGTAACAAGATGTAACAGCAAAACAAGTCCGGACACAGTCTAAATAGCCAACTAAAATCATGATTTCCTCGGTGCATGCCCATACGCTCGTCACCTAGCATGTGCGTCACCTCAATACATCTCTTACAACAAAGTTCTCAGGGTTAAATACCCTCAAATCCAAGTTTAAATAAGTTACTTACCTCGAACAAGCCGAATCTAATACTGAGCAAGCCAAACAATAATCTAGAAATGCCACCCCACGAGTGCCGACCTCCGAACGACTCGAAACTAGCCAAAAGCAACTCAGGAACATCAAATAAAGCCAGAGGAAACAAACCCGATCGATAAAGGTCAAATCTTTAATCAAAATCTCAAAGTCAACAAAGAAATCAAACCTGGGCCGACACCTCGGAACCCGACAAAACTCACAAACTCCGAGAACCCATTCAATTACGAGTCCAAGCATACTAGTTTCACTCAGATCCGACTACGAATCGATGTTCAAAACTCAAAAATTCACTTTATGAAAGTTTAGACAAAACCCCCTAATTTCTCATTCAAAATCATCAATCAAATGCCAAAATCGAATATGGATTCATGAAATATAATCGAAACCGAGTAGAAACTACTTACCCCAATTCATGTGGTAAAAATCGCCTCAATCCGAGCTCCATAGCTCAAAATATACTAAAATGTCTGAAACCTTCGAAATAGAGTACTTTATACACTATTCCAGAGGTACCCTTCGTGATCGCGGTCACAAACCTCGCGATCATGATTAAAAAGAATTTCAGGACAATGTTTACCTTATGCAATCGCGGCCATTTCCCCGTGATCGCGATGAACAAACTTCCATTAACCCTTCCCAAACTTTTCTCAGAAAACCTGTAGTGTATCAACCATAACATTTTGTATATAACTCCAAATGATAAATGGTTTGATTTTCTGAAAACTAGACACAAAGGGATACAACTTTTGATTTTCGATTATCTCCAAATTCCTTATAGATTGTAAGATATAAGCTTCCAGAATCGAGTCAGTGACAACAAAATTTTCCTCTACGCGAGATTTGCTCTTCGCGAACGCGACCCAAAGTCCGCGATCGTGATGCACACCCGTATGGCGAAAAACCAGTAACTAAAAATGGCCTTAAAATGGTCCGAAACCACCCCGAAACTCACCGAGCCCCTAGGGACCCCGTTCGAACATACCAACAAGTCCCAAAACATAACACGGACCTATTCAAGGCCTTAAATCACAAATAACAACATCAAAAAAATGCATCATCAAAGTTCCAAATGAAATAATGAACATATTCCAACTTTCAAACCCGATATCATCAAAGTGAACTCTGAGTCAAACTTATGAATATTCTAAACCTTCAAATTTCCAACTTTCGCCAATTAGTGCCGAAACCTTCTAGAAATATTCAAATGCAAATCTGGGCATATGCCCAAGTCCAAAATCACCATACAGACCTAACTGAACCATCAAAACTCCGATCCGAGGTCAAATACTCAAAATTCAAACTTGGTCAACTTTTCCAACTTTAAGCTTCAAACATGAAATTCATTATTCCAAACTAATTTCGTATCACCCGAACACCAAAACCAACGATACATACAAGTCATAATACATCAGACATAGCTACTCATGCCCTCAAACCACCGAGCGAAGTACAAATCCTCAAAACGACCGGTCGGGTCATTACACTGTATGTGGTAGTTGACCGGTGTAAGCTATGTAGATTCTTTTCATGCCTATAATCGAATTGTCATAACATGTTATATTCATCATCGTTAATCTATCCTTACATACTTTACTTGACATTGTTAATACTTGTTTCACCTCTTACTTGTTAATTGCCCTTACATGCTTAGTTGAAGTTATTGTTTCCTTATTGCCGTGTTAAATATTTAACTGTTGAGTTACCTAATTGAAGTCGTTATTTCTTGAAATACCTTATTGTTGAGTTTTGGTGTTGATGTTATAAAAGCTGTGATAATATTGCAGCAAAGTTGTAAATTATTGAAATACCATTCTTGTTGAGCTATTCACTTTTAGTTGCTATTGTTAAAAGTCTTGTACACATTGTGGTTGAGCCATGTGCTATTATTGTGGAAACATTATTATTGTTGATTATTTTGGCAAGCTGTGGTATTTGGGTACTTGAGGTGCGAGTTGTGATATATTGTGATATTGATACGCATGCGGTGGTATAAGGATAGGGGTTGATATGCATATGGTGAGATAATGTGGGCTTGATACGTGTGTTACTAGTAAGGGAACTACTTGAAGCCATGCGGTGTGATAAGGCGGGCTAAAATAGGGGTAGCTATTTTGGGAAAAATGATTTTCAAAACTAAATGTAAGGCTTCCGCGGTGATATAAGAAAATATTGTGATTATGATTGTGAGATGAGATACGAGGCGATACCTCAGATATGATTCTTGTTGTTATCTTTCATTTACATTACTTGCGTTTGTCTGCATCGTTACCTTGGTGTTCTTATTATCTATTCCTCCCTTGATGTCTTTATTGCCTTAACTTCAGTATAGCTTATCTTGTTGTATTTCTTCAATGTATTATTTCCTTGTTTCCATTATTATACTGTACCATACCTTTTCAACTTCTTTATTTATTCCAGTAGGTGTCTGGACCTGACCTCTTCGCTACTCTACCGAGGTTAGGCTTGATACGTACTGGGTACCGTTGTGGTGTACTCATACTACGCTTCTGCAAATCTTTTTGTGCAGATGCAGGTACCTCATACCAGGCTAGGCACCAGTGAGTTGAGCTTTCGGATCAGAGACTTCAAGGTATGCCTGCTGGCGTTCGCATGCCTCAGAGTCACCCTCTGTCCTTGATTTCTATTTCATACTCTTTATTTAGATAGTGATGTATTAGAGGTGTTCCGTATACTCGTGTAGAGCTTATGACTTAGTCTCACCAAATTTTGGATGTTATTGTCAGCTGTATTATGGAGTTCTTTATGATAGCTAGTTGGTTTAAATTTGAAGTTTTATTATTATTTTCGTTATTTATTCATGTATGTTAGACTTACCTAGTCTTAGATACTTGGTGCCATTACGACATCCTACGGTGGGAGATTGGGGTCGTGACAAGTTAGTATAAGATCTCTAGGTTCATAGGTGTTACGAGTCATAAGAAAGTTTAGTAGAGTCTCGCAGATTGGTACAAAGACGTTTGTACTTATCTTCGAGAGGCTATGGAACTTTTAGGAGACTTCACTTCTTTGATTTCTTATCATGCCAATTTGTTGACTTTGAAATTCTGAATCTTTGTCTTTCTATTCTATCACAGATGGTGAGGACACACACCGCTAGATCAGACGATCAAACACTTGTGCCCCTTTCTAGAGCCGTGAGAGGCCGGAGCTGCGGCAAAGGTCAAGGAGGGGCACATGGTGCAGCTAGAGCACCTGCTCGAGCTGCAATAGAGGATCCACCAATAGCTCCAATTGGGGAGCAGGCACCTGAGGCGCTTGTTGCCAACCCTGCACTTGAGGAGACCCTCGTATAGTTCTTAAGCATGTTTGATACTATAGCTCAGGCGAGATTGATTCCATTTGAACCAGCCATATCTCAGGTTGGGGAGGAGCTCAAACTCTTGCGGCCTGTACCCCAGAGCAGCATGTCCATGTTGACCAAGACCCAGAGGTTATACCAGTGCATCTGATTGTTCCAGTTTAGCCTAAGGTTAGGGCAGCAACATCTGAGGAGGAGAAGCTTAGACTTGAGAGGTACAAGAAGTACCACCCACCTACTTTCAGTGGCCAAGCTACAGAGAATGCACAGAGTTTGCTGGAGAAGTGCCACTGAATTCTTTGCACCATAGGTTTTGTGGTGACGAGCGGGGTTGCTTTTACTACATTCCAGCTATTGTGACCAGCGTATCAGTGGTGGCAGGATTACGATGAAGGTAGCCTGGCCGATGTAGCTTCACTCATATGGGCTCAGTTTTTAGAGATATTCTTGAGAGTAAATATGAGCTAACCGCTCTAAAGAATAAGATGTCATCCCCGGAATGAAGTGTGCGGACTTAGTCAATCGGTCCATAATAACCCAAACAACATCATACGTTCTCAATGTCTATGGTAAGCATACCACAAAGTCCACACTGATGCGCTCCCATTTCCACTCTAGTATCACCAACTTCTGGGTCAATGCACCCTTTTTTTTATGTTCATACATCACCTATTGACAATTCAAACATTAAGAGACATGTCCAACAATGTCTTTCTTCATCTTTCGCCACCAATAGGGCAACTTCAAGTCACAATACATCTTCGTGACACCTGGGTGAATGGAATACCATGAATTACGAGCCTCCTCAAGGATCAACTCTCTCAACCCATCAATATTCGGAACACAAATCTAGACGTGAAGCCGTATAACACTATAATCCCCAATCACCAACTTCTTAGCACCACCCCGCTGCACGGTGTCTTTCAATACCAACAAATGAGGATCATCAAACTGACAAGCCTTGATACGCTCCAACAAAGATTACTGGGCCACAACACAAGCACCATACTAGGCTCTGAAATATTCGACCTCATGAATCGGTTTTCCAAAGCCGAACATCCATGGCTAATGGCCTCTTTACTACCAGTAAAAATGTCAAACTGCCCATGCTCTCCGCCTTCCTACTCAAGGCATGAGCCACCACATTGGCCTTCTCCGGGTGATATAATATGATTATATCATAGTCTTTTAGTAATTGTAACCATCTTCGTTGCCTCAAATTAAGGTCTTTCTGCTTGAATAGATGTTGGAGTCTCCGTTGGTCGGTATAGACTTCACATGACACACCGTATAGATTGTGCCTCCAAATCATGAGCTTGTGAACAATGGATTCTAATTCCAATTCATGCACATGGTAGTTCTTCTCATGAGACTTTAACTGACGGGACGTATATGCAATCAACCTACCATCCAACATCAATACCGCGCCAAGTCCAATACACGATGGATCATAATAAGATCTCGAACCTGTGGACAACACCAATACTGGGGTTGTAGTCAAGTCAGTCTTGAGCTTCTGAAAGTTGTACTCATACTCTTCCGACAATCTGAAAAGAGCACCCTTCTAAGTCAACTTGGTCAATGGGGCTGAGATAAATGAAAATCCCTCGAATAACCAACGATAGTAACCCGCCAAGCCCAAGAAGCTCCGAATCTCTATAGCTGAAGTAGGTCTAAGCAAGTTTTGAATAGCCTCAATCTTCTTAGGATCCACCTTGATACCCTTGGAAGACATAACATGACCCAAAAAGGCAACCAAGTCTTACCAGAACTCACACTTTGAAAACTTGGCATATAGCAGACGATCCTTCAAAGTCTGAAGTACAATCTGTAGGTGCTGCTCATTCTTCTCTCTACTACAAGAGTAAACCAGAATATCATCAATGAAGACAATTATGAAGGAATCTAAATAAGGCTTAAACACTTGGTTCATCAAATCCATGAAGGCTACTGGAGCATTAATCAAACCAAATGACATCACTAAGAACTCGTAATAATCATAATGAGTCCTAAACGTGTCAAGGCCCAAAGTTCCAACCCATCGTGATGGCGCCTAACATACTTGCTAGGAAAGCCGGATATAATAATAATGAACCAAAATAGAAGAAATGACGGAGTTAACATCAATCTACAACCATAACATAACATAATAGTAACAATACATGATACATCCCCTAGAACTAGTAAATACAGAGTCATGAGCTCTAATGCGAAAATAAAAGTCCGAAATGACCAAGTACAATACTGTCTGAACTAAAGACAACAATACATAAGAAAAAAGATGCCAAGACTACGGTCGAGACTGCAGTTCTACATCATCTTTCGATGATCTGCTCAACAAGCAACTCCGCTACTGATGACTTGGTCCGTCACCTGGATCTGCAAAATTAAGTGCAGAGTGTATCATGAGTACAACCGATCCCATGTACTTAGCAAGTGTCATAACTAACCGCGATGTGTAAAAGAAGCAATAATTAAAAATGATACTTGCTATAACCTGTACACTTCCATAAATTCGACAAGTACATAATAATAATGTGATCAGGTCATAAAGTAGAGAAAGAATCATTTGTTTGTGTGCACAGTTACTCAAGTGCTCTGCCAAGTCAATGATCCAGCATATAGAGATGATATGCAAATAAATCAGGTAGATAGCACGAAAATTACAAGTAATGATGAAATGCAAAATCCAAGCAGGCACTGGCAGGAGTTTCCTCAATATTTTTGTATACGTACCAAACCACTGATAAGTTTTCCTCAAAATCACGTGCATACCATGAAGAGAGAAACATGAGAGGGTGACCCTAGGGGGATGGATCCATATCAACACGCAACACAGACAAATTCAACGTGCTATCAGCCAAGTGTGGTCACAGGCTCAATATCGTAATCCACCCAGCGTGGTCACAAGCATAAAAACACAATTCGCCCGGCGTAGTCACATGCATAACAATACAATCCACCTGGCATAGTCACAGGCATAACAGCATAATCTGCCCGGCGTGGTCACAGGCATAACAACACAATCCGCCCGGCGTGGTCACAAGCAGAATAATACAATCCGCCCGATGTGGTCATATGCATAACAACACAATCCGCACGGCGTGGTCACATGCATAACAACACAATCCGCCCTACGTGGTCACAGGAATAACAACACAATCTGCCCGGCGTGGTCACAAACATCTAGTCCACATTATATCACACAGAAGAAAATATAAAATAACACATGTATATGATCAATAAATATCAGATTTCATGCTCCTGGACTAGTATAAGAGATATGCTAAAGTGTATGCATGTGCAAAGTGTGCTATCATAGCTCAAATCAGCAATTTCATCACGAAAATAAAAAAATATCAAGTTCAATCAGGAGATTAGTCTCTACGTAATCTCAAAACATGGATCAAATAACTAACAACAAGCTACAACTATGAGAAACATCACAACTTAAATCTTAACAATCAATTCAAGGCATGTGATAGCCTAAGCACTACTTCTAGCATGGATAAATACCCCGGTGTTTGCACATGGGCCCAAACATATCCGCACACATAGCACGTAGCTATCACAAATAACTCTGGAAACTAGTGCCTCAACCAAGTTTAGGTAAGATACTTATCTCACGCAAGCCCAGTCACTCTTCTAACAAGCCCTTCCCGCGTGAATCAACCTCTGGATGATCCGAATCCAACCAAAAGAACTTAATATAATCAATAAAAGTCATAGCAATTGATTCCAAATGATAAAACTAAGATATTTAACCAACATTAAAAAATCAACCCCAGGCCCACACCCCGAAACCTGACAAAATTCACAAATTTCGAGCACCTATCATTTATGAGTCCAACCATACAAAAATCACCCAATTCTAACCACAAATCGACCCTCAAATCATCAAATCTCTCTCTCCAATGACATCGTCCAAAAACCCCCCAAATCCCATCTTGAATCCTCATAAATAAGGTGTAATAATCAATGGGTACTCAATATCTAACACCAAAAGTGAGTAAAGATCACTTACATATTCAATTATGATGATGCAAAGTACTCCAAAAATCGTCCTAGACCAAGCTCCACAATCCCAAAAATTAGAAGAAACCCCAAACCCTCAATGTTATAAGATCGGCCAGCAAAATCTTACCTGTGATTCAAAATTCCGCTTCTGCAAAACCGCTTTTGTGGTCAAAACCACGCACAGGGAAATTTCACCTAAGTTCCCACCTACCGCTTTTGTGATCCAACTCCCGCTTCTGCGCATCCGCACCTGGGGAACCCTTACGCTTCTACGATCCCAGCTCTATCAGCCACACTCCGCATATGCGGACCTTTCCTCATTGAAGCACATCCGCTTTTGCGGAATTCTATGCGTATTTGCGAAACTTCTCCTAGCCGAGTCATTCTCGCACCTGCGCAACAGAAGCCGCACCTGCGGCTCCATATCTGCGGCTCCCCATCCGCATCTGCGAACCCAGCAATGCCCAGCCTTACCCTCTTTTGCGTTCAAGCTACCTCTTCTGCGGCCTTGCACCTGCGGCCAATCCCTCGCAAGTGCGATTGCATCAGAACCTGAAATCCTTCAGCCACCCCTCTATGTCCAAATGTGATCTGCAACTCATCTCAATCACACCCGAGGCCCTTGGGACCCCATCCAAATATACCAACAAGTCCTAAAATATGACACAAACTTACTCAGAGCCTCAAATAACATCAAACAACAATAAAACCATGAATCAGACCTCAGGTCAAGCCTAACAAAACGAATGAACTTTCAACCTCCAAAACTTATGCCGAACCATATAAAATCAACTCTGAATAAACTCAAATTTTGCATGGAAGTCCCAAATGACACAACAGACCTATTCTAACTCCCAGAACCGAAATTCGAACCTGATATCAAGAAAGTCAACTCCCGGTCAAACCTCTAAACCTTCTAAACCTTCAACTTTTCAACTTTTGCCAAAAAACATCAAATCAACCTATGGACCTCCAAATCAACATACGGACATATGTCTAAGTCCAAAATTACCATATGAAGCTATTGGAATCATCAAAATATCATTCCGGAGTCGTTTACAAAAAACGTCAAACTCTGGTCAACTCTTTCAACTTAAGCTTCCAACCTTGGGACTAAGTGTCCTAATTCACACTGAAACTTCCACAAAACCAATAAAACTATACCGATAAGTCATATAAAAATAATTGGACATAGAATAAGTAATAAATAGGGGGAAGGGCTACAATACACCAAACGATCGGCCGGGTCGTTACATTCTCTTCCTTTTAAACAAACGTTCATCCTCGAACGGGTCTAGAATCATACCTGGAGTCTCAAATAAGTGTGGATATCTGCTTTGCATCTCCCGCTCGGTCTCCAAAGTAGCCTCCTCTACTGACTGACCCATCTAATGAACCTTCACCGAAGCTATATTCTTCGAACTCAACTTCCGAACCTGCCGGCCCAAAATGTCCACCGACTCCACATCATATGTCAGATCCTCATCTAGTTGCATCGTGCTAAAGTCCAAAACATGTGACAAATCACCATGATACTTCCGGATCATAGAAACATGAAACACTAGGTGAACACCTGATAGTCTAGGTGGTAATGCAAGTCTGTAGGCCACCTCTCCAACCCTCTTAAATACCTTAAAAGGACCAATATATCGAGGGCTCAACTTGACCTTCTTTTCGAACCTCATCTCACCCTTCATAGGTGAAACTCTGAGCAAAATCTTTTCACCCACCGCATACGCAACATCACGAACCTTCCTATCAACATAACTCTTATATCTGGATTGTGCTATATGAAGCCACTCCTAGATCAACTTTACATTCTCTAAGGCATCACAGACCAAATCAGTGCCCAACAACCTAGCCTCCCCAGGCTCGAACCAACCACCCGGAGACCGACATCTCCTCCCATACAAGGCCTCGTAATGATCCATCTAGATACTCAACAGAAAGCTGTTGTTGTAGGCAAACTCTGCTAATAGAAGAAACTGATCACATGAACCCCCAAAATCAATGACACATACACATAACAAGTCCTTTTATATCTGAATAGTGCGCTCGGACTTCCCGTCCCTCTGGGAATGAAATGTTATACTCAGCTCTACCTATGTACCTAACTCTCACTGCACTGCTCTCCAAAACTACGATGTGAAGTGAGTTCCTTAATCCGAGATAATAGACACAGGCACGCCATGAAGGCGAACAATCTCACTAATGTAAATCTGAGCTAGCTGCTCTGAAGAGTAGGTAGTCACAACTAGAATGAAATGTGCAGACTTGGTCAGTCTATCCACAGTAACCCATACTTTCATCAAAAAATTTCAATGTCCGTGAAAGGCCAACTATAAAATCCATTGTGATACGCTCCCACTCCAAAATGTCAAGCCTTTGATGCAAACCACTGGGTCTTTGATGATCATACTTCACCTGCTGATAGTTCAAACACCGAGTAACATACTCAAAAATATATTTCTTCATCCTCCGCCACTAATAGTGTTGTCTCAAATCCTGATACATCTTCGCGGCACTTGGATGGATGGAATACCGCAAACTTTGGGCCTTCTCGTGTATCAACTCTTGCAGCCCATCTACGTTTGGAACACAGATCCAACCCTGCATCCTCAATACCCCATCATCCCCGATAGTAACATCCATATCGTTATTGTGATGCACCATGTCCTTCAGGACAATCAAATGGGGATCTTCATATTGACTCCTTGATGCACTCGAATAAAGAACACCATGAAACCATGCAAGCAAGAACTCTGATGGGCTCAGATATATCAAACCTCATGAACCAATTGACCAAAGCCTGAACATCCAATGGTAACAGCCTCTCCCCAACTAAAAAATAAGCAAGACTCCATATACTCTCGGCCTCATCGTCCACCACATTGGCCTTTCCTAAGTGATAAAGACTGGTGATATCGTAGTCCTTAAGTAGCTCTAACCACCTCTGTTGCCTCAAGTTTTGATCATTTTTCTTGAATTAGTGCTGGAGGCTTCTATGATCCATGAATACCTCACATGACACACCGTACAACTGCACGTGTCCTCACCATCTACGAGACAATAGACGAGTCAAGGTTCAAACTTCGGAAATAACAAATCTACATGACAAGAATGCAAGAAAGTGAAGTTTTCCCAACAGTTCGGTAGCCTATCAAAGAAAAGCACAGACGTCTCTGTATCGATCCGCAAGACTATACTAAACTTGCACATGACCCATAATACCTATAAACCTAGGGCTCTGATACAAACTTGTCATGACCCAAAGTCCCAACCTGCCGTGATGGCGACTAATACACTTGTTAGGCAAGTTGGACATAATAATAATGAACCAAAATAGCAGAAATGACAAAATTAACATCAATCTAAAACCTTAACATAACATAATAGTAACAATACATGATACATCCCCCAGAACTGGTAAATACAGAGCCATGAGCTCTAATACTGAAATACAAGTCTGAAATGACCAAGTACAATACTATCTAAAAGAAAGACAATACTACATAAGAGAAGAGACGCCATGACTGCGATCGAGAGTGGAGTTATACCTCGTCTCTCGATGATCTGCTCAACAAGCAACTCTGCTATGGATGACTGGGTCTGACACCTGGATCTACATAATTAAGTGTAGAGTGTAGCATGAGTACAACCGAACCCATATACTTAGCAAGTATCATAACTAAACTCGGTCAGGTAAAAGAAACAAGAATTATAAATGATACTTTCCATAACCTGTACAGTTCCACAAATTTGACAAGTATAGAATAATAATGTGATCAAGTCATAAAGCACAGAAAGAATCATCTATGTGTGTGTGCGCGCACAGTTACTCAAGTGCTCTGCCCAATCAATGATCCAGCATATAGAGATGATATGAAAATAAATAAAGTAGATAGCACGAAAATTTCAAGTAAAGATGAAATGCAAGATCCAAACAGACACTGGCCAGATTTTCCTCAACATTTCCATATCCGCACCAAACCACTGATCAATTTTCCTCAAAATCATGTGTACACCATCAAGAGAGAAATACGAGAGGGTGACCGTAGGGGTATGGATCCACATCCATACACAGCACAGACAAATTCAATGTGCTAACGGCTTGGTATGGTCACAGGCTCAATATCATAATCTGCCTGGCGTGGCCACAGGCATAACAACACAATTTGCCCGCCATGGTCATAGGCAGAACAACACAATCTCCCCGGCGTGAACACATGCATAACAACATAATCTGCCCGCTATGATCACATGAATAAAAACACAATCCGCCCAGCATGGTCATAGGCCGGCATGGTCACAGGCATAACAACACAATCTATCTGACGTGGTCACACGCATAGCAACACAATCCACCCGGTGTGGTCACATGTATAACAACACAATTCACCCGGCGTGGCCATAGGTATCGAGTCCAAATGATATCACACATAAGAAGATATAAAAGAACACATTTATATGATCAATGAATATAATATTTCATGCTTCTGGATTGTTATAAGTGACATGCTAAAGTGTATGCATCTGCAAAATGTGCTATCATAGCTCAAATCAACAATTTAATAACGAAAATAGCAAATATCAAGTTCAATCAGGAGATTATCCTCCATGTAATCTCAAAAGATGGATCAAATAACTCACAACAAGGTACAACTATGAGAAACATCACATCTTAAAGCTTAACAATCAATTCAAGGCATGTCATAGCTCAAGCACTACCCCGAGCATGGATAAATAGCTCGGTGTTTGCACATGGGCTCAACTCCCACACATATGCACACACATAGCACATAGCTATCACAAACAACTCAGGTAACTAGTGCCTCAACCAAGTTTAGGTAAGATACTTACCTCACGCAAGCCAACTCACTCTTCTAACATGCCCTTCCCGCGTGAATCAACCTCCAGATGACCCGAATCTAGCCAAACGAACTTAATATAATCAACAAAAGTCATATGAATTGATTCCAAATGATAAAGCTAAGATCTTTAACAAAAATAAAAAAGTCAACCCAAAAGGTCAACCTCGGGCTTACACCGTGGAACCCGACGAAATTAACAAATTCCGAACACTCATTCAATTATGAGTCCAAGAATACAAAAATTACCCAATTCCAACCACAAATCGGCCATCAAGTCATCTAATCTCACTCTCCAATGACATAGTCCAAAAACCTACCAAATCCCACCTTGAATCCTCATAAATTAGGTGTAATAAACAATGGGTAATCAATATGTAACACCAAATATAAGTAAAGATCACTTACCCCTTCAATTATGATGAAAAGTACTCCAAACATCGCCCTAGACTGAGCTCCACAATTCCAAAATGAGAAGAAACACTAAACCCTCAATGTTATAAGATCTTCCAGCAAAATCGTGACTGCGATCCAAAATTCCATTTCTGCGAGACTGGTTTTGCGGTCAAAACCACGCACATGCAAACTTCACTTATGTTTCGACCTACTGCTTCTGCGGTCCAACTGCCGCTTCTACGCATTCGCACATGCGGAACCCTTCTACATCTTCAATCCCACCTCTATCAGCGACACTTCACTTTTGTGGACCTTTCCTCGCAGAAGCGCATCCACTTATTCGGAATTCTAGGTGCATCCGCGAAACTTCCCCTGGCCAAGCCATTCCCATACTTGCGCAACAAAAGCCGCACCTGTAGCTCTGCATCTGCGGCTCCACGTCCGTATCTGCTGAACCATCCATGCCCAGCTTTACCCGATTTTGCATTGCAGCTGCCGCTTTTGTGGCCTCGCATGCGGCCAATCCCTTGCAGGTGCAATTGCACCAAAACCTGAAATCCTTCAACCATCCTCTAAGTCCAAACATGATCTTCACCAAATCACACCCGAGGCCCCCGGGACCCTATCCAAACTGCCAACAAGTCCTTAAACACGACATGAATTTACTCGATGCCTCAAATCACATCAAACAACACCAAAACCATGAATCACACCTCAATTCAAGCCTAACGAAACTAATGAAATTTCAACTTCCCAAACTTATGGCGAACCATATCAAATCAACTCAGAATGACCTCAAATTTTGCATGCTAGTCCCAACGGACACAACAGACCTATTACAACCCCCGAAACCGAAATCCAAACTTGATATCAACAAAGTCAATTCCCGGTCAAACCTCTCAACCTTCCAAACCTTCAACTTTTCAACTTTCGCCAAAAAGCATCAAATCAACCTACGGACCTCCAAATCAACATCCAGACATATGCCTAAGTCCAAAATTACCATACAAAGTTATTAGAATCATCAAAATACCATTCCAGAGTCGTTTACAAAAATGTCAAACTCTTTCAACTTAAGCTTCTAACCTTGGGACTAAGTGTCCCAATTCACACCGAAAGTTCCCCAAAACCAATACAACCATCTCGACAAGTCACATAAACATAATTGGACATAGAAAAAGTAATAAATAGAGGGGCATGACTATAATACCCAAAATGATCGGCCGGATCGTTATAAAAAGTTGTCTAAGGGATATTCGATACCCTTATCTTCACCTGGCGGTAGCCACATCTCAAATCAATCTTGGAAAATACCTTGGCACCCTGAAGCTAGTCAAATAAATCATCAATACTAGGCAACGGATACTTTTTCTTGATAGTGACCTTGTTCAACTGCCGATAATCTATGAACATCCTCATTGATCTGTAATTTTTCTTAACAAACAACATTGGTGCACCCCAAGGTGAAACACTCGGTCTGATGAACCCTTTGTCAAGAAAATCCTGCAACTGATCCTTCAATTCTTTCAACTCAACTAGAGCCATACAGTACGGTGGAATAAAAATACGTTGAGTGCCCGAAACCAAATCAATGCAAATGTTGATATCCCTATCCGGTGGCATGCCCGACAAATATGTAGGAAATACCTCAGGAAACTCACTCACAACCGGTATGGAATTCATAAAAGGAACATCCACACTAGAATCTCGGATATAGGCTTAATTCCCTAACATCGCCTCTCGACCACACGCCGAGCCTTCAAATATGAAACCAACCTGCTAGTGGAGTGACCGTGGGCCCCTTTCCACTCTAATCATGGCAACCCCGGCATGGATAAAGTCACAGTCTTGGCATGATAATCCAAGATAACTTGATACGGGGACAACCAATCCATACCAAGAATGACCTCAAAATCTACCATATTCAACAACAAAAGATCAACTACAATATCAAAAAAATTAATAGCAACAACACAAGGCCTGTACACCCAATCGACTAATATGGAATCTCCAACCGGTATGGACACATAAATTGGAACATCAAGAGAATCACGAGGCATACTCAAATGCGAAGAAAAATATGTAGACATATAAGAATATGTAAAAGCTGGATCAAACAGCACGGGCATCTCTATGACAGACTAAGATAATACCTATAATAACTGCATCGAACAACTCTGCCTCAGGTCTAGCTGGAAATGCATAACAATGGGGCTGATCCATACAAACCTATCTTCTACCTTTGGGATGATGTTTCACTAACTGGCCTCTACCTCTAACTGACTGGCCTCTACCTCGGGCTACTTGACCCCTGCCTCTAGTTTGCTGTGCGGTTGGTGGAGCCATCAGTGCCAGAATTATGGCACGAGTACCCTATTGTGGCATACTGCTCTGTGACCTAGGGTAGAACTTTGCGACGTGCCTCAGATCCCCATATGTATAACAAGCCTTCGACTGACGTGATTGCTGACCCAAGAACTATCCTTGTTGACCTGAATAACCACCATAGTAACTCTATATCGGAGATGCACTAACCGGAGCTGGAGGTGCACTGTATGCTAGCAGCTCGAGACGAGGTCCATAAGAACTATGGCTGCCTGAAGTACCATGTGTGACTTATATAGATGACGGAACCGGTTTGATAGGATGGCCTCTACCAAAGGAACCCATGCCTCCAGATGAGGTGCCACTGAATCCTCCAAAGTGATGGGGCATCTTGTCAAAGGTCGCCAACCTCGCCTGGCCTCTGATGCACTCGATCCTCTTGGTGATCTCCACTACCTGAGTAAAAGAAATCTCAGCCTCGGTCTCTCTGGCCATCTGAATTCTGATGCCATAGGTAACACCCTCAATGAACCTCGACACCTTCTCCCTCTCAGTAGGATTAAGATAGTTGCATGTCATGACAAATCCACAAATTTAGTCTCATACTAAGTAACGGTCATGCTACTCCACTAAAAGCGCTTGAACTGACTGCACATCAACTGACATCCCGGGTCTCTCCCTGGGCTGTGTAGTAACAACAAGCTGAACTTCCCCAACTGGTAGAGCTACTAGGGTATGATAACCTGGAGCCATCTTCTCGGTCAGAACATGGATCTCATCATCTTTATCTATCAGAGGCTCGACAACGAGTGCCGCTACTCATGCGCTGGGCTGAGCTCTGCCTCTACCTCTATCTCTACCTTGGCCCCGATCCCTACCCCTGGTAGTGGCTACAATTTGGGGCTTCGGCTCCTGATTAGCTGTGGATAACATACACGTCCTCACCATTTATAAGAGAATAACAGAAGAATGATTCAAAGTTAATGATAGAAATAAGTCGCACAATAGAGAAAGAAAGGAAGTGAAGTTTCCTAAAGCCTTATAGCCTCTAGAAAATAAGTACAGACATCTTTCTATCGATCCTCAAGACTCGACTAAGCTTTCTCATGACTCGTAAAACCTATGTAACCTAGGGCTTTGATACCAACTTATCACGACTCAAAATTCCAACCGATCGGCGGTGTGATGGAACCTAACACCGCTTGCTAGGCAAGCCAACACACAATAGAAAAATATGAAGAATGCAATAAATGACTAAAAATAAAATAATAACATAGCGTAAAACCAATTCTGAGATGAACATGATAAGTATAAAACCAAGATGTAACACAAATCATCCCAAGATGCAGAGTCACAAGTAACTGAGCTTCTTAAGAAGATGACTCAAGGCCTACAAATGGAATACAACTCTACCTCGGATCACCTACCCGATATCTGCTAAGCACCTCTTAGGACTCTGCTGGTACCGATATCCGGATCTGCAGAAGAAGTGCAGAATTGTAGTATGAGTACAATTGACCCAATGTACTCAGTAAGTGTTGAGCCTAACCTTGACGATGTATTGACGAGGCTAAGAGAAGATACCTATAATAATCCTATGCAGTTATATAAAATGAAGTAACAAAATAACAGATAGAGTATCAAATATAACAATGAGATAAGGACAAGGGAATGGAATAACAAGCAAACGAGTAAAGGGAGCATAAAACGGAAACATAACGTAAAGTATCACTGAGTAAGATTATTTCAAAAGTAAATAACGAAACCACAAAGCCAAGTTCACAGTCCACATTATAATATATAAAATATTGCATGGTATTACCCTTTGTTCCTTTACTATCATCCTCACTTTATAAAATAATAACAAGCACGACAACACCCTTCGTGCATATCCTCATGTTCACTCAAGCAATAATATCAATATATAAATAAGGAACGAAAAAAACCCTTTGTGCACAATCACTTTTTCTCACAAGCACGACAACATGCTTTGTGCATTTCACTCTTCCACACTATGAAATCACATACAACACATTACCAGGCAAGGTGGGAAGCAAAAAATCAACAATAGTATTTGAACACAACTCGCCATATGAAATCTTCCAACAAATAGCACCAACAACTAGTCAACAATTCAATGATCTCAAAACAACTATCTCAATAATATCAACATAGAAAATAACATTAATATGAGAAATTAAAGAATTAAACAATCTATCTAAAGCATGAAAGACATAATACAGAAATAACATGGCACAACTAAGGCTAATTCTACCTGCATGCTTATCCCATGGCAAACACATATACACTCTTTACCTTTCATATATGCCACCCCCAACACATATAACATATATCAAATAGAATCGATTCTACCCTATTTCCCTCAAATTAAGGTTAACCAAGACATTTACCTCTTTTAGAGCACAATCAACAATCCAACACGGCTTTTCCTTCTAAACAAGCTTCCAAACCACATGTATCTAGTCAAATATTGTTCAGACAAGTCCAAACAAGCTTTAGAAACTACTCTCGAATGAAAAAGGTTCAATTTTTAACATAATTGAAAAAGTCAACAAAAAGTCAACCCTGACCCACGTGGTTGAAATCCAAAATTAAGACTAAATCTCGATTACCCATTCACCCATGAGCCTGGATATGTGATTTGTTTTGAAATTCGACCTCAATTTGAGGTCCAAATCTCAATATTACAAAATCCCTAAATTCTACCCAAAACCCTCAATTTCTACTTTGAAATTCTTAGACATGAAACTCATGAAAACGTAATTGAAATTGAACAAAAATAAGTTAAGATTACTAAACCTATGAATTTGTGAAGCAGTTGCTCTCCAAATATTGCCTTTATGGGGTCTAGGGTTAAAAAATGGTGTAAAATGAGCTAAGTTCTGAAATTTCCACATTTTACCGAGCTGCAGATATCACGATTGCGAACTCTTGTTCACAATTGTAATGTTCGCAAAAGCAAACCATTGTTCATAAAAATGGACAACTTCTAAGCCCTTCAGTTTTCGCAATTGCGACTGAAACTTCGCATTTGCAAAGTACCCACCTATCGCAAAAGCGATTCACTCTTCGCGTTTGCGAAGCTGTCCAGTCCAGCTTTGAGTCGTAAATGTGACACATTGATCGCGATGCCCTCCAGTTCGCAAATGCGACCACTGTTGCACAATTGCAAAGCATACATGACCCTGCCCAATATTGCAAATGCGATCATGACTTCGCAAAACCGAAGCTTGCATTTGCGAACAAGTCTTCGCAAATGCAAGGCCTGCAGATCAATCAACACCAGAAGTCCTGTTAAGACAAAAATTAGTCTGCACGTCCGAAACTCATCCGCGCCCCTCGGGCTCCAATCTGAACCTTCACATAAGTGTAATAACATCATACAAACTCGCTCGCAACCTCAAATCATCAAAATTACATCAAATATCGAGAATCGATCGTTAAAACTCAAGATTTTCAAAGTTCAAAACTCAATTTTCCAACTTTTCACGTAATGCGCCGAAAGACGTCGGGTCACTCGGGACCCCAACCAAATATGCGTACAAGTCCAAAATCATCATACGAACCTATTAGAATCGTTAAAACACCGATCTGAGGTCCTTTACTAAAATGTTGACCATTATCAACTCTAGTCATTTTTTAAAGTAAAAAAATGATATTTTCTTCAAAATTTCACAGATAAACTTTCCGAAAATCGACATAACTATGCACACAAGTCATAAATAATCAATTTGAGATATGAGACGTCTCTAAACATAGAAAATGGAGCTAATATTCAAAACAACCTATCAGGTTGTTACAGTTGCATCCTATTTTAGACGAGTTAAAATAAAATAAAACTTATGGTACTCTACAAGATTAAATAGAGATATGGAGTTGCCACCTAGTATTACGGTACACTAGGACACCTATACTATACCGTGTAATGTGTATTTTGATTATAGTGTGAAAAACTACTGAGATTCAAGGTAATGGTTCAAGTTATCTCAAGGGGAAGGGGTTAGGCATCCCTCAAGATCCACAAAATATGCTTCACGATTTACTTGACTAATTAAATGAGGGGTTATGTAGAAAATAGCTATTTATTATTTACAAATAATTATGAAAGTAACTTGAATGAAGAATGATTAAATATGAGCGTCACATGGTAAAGAAATAATCATCTATGTATAATAAAATACATATAAAGGGTGTGAATAAAGTATATAAAAATTATATTTTGATGACTTGATGAGATCTAAAGAATATGTGTAGTAACAAATAAAGTATTTATTAACTAAATAAATTTTAATTAAAAGAATAAACTTGAAAGAATTTAATTTATTTGTCTAGGTCAATTTTTAAAATAAATGGATAAAATATAAGAAAGGTTTGTTTTAAAAATTAATGATCAAAAATGGGAAAAGAATTGTCTTTGAATTAATAACCTTGGTATATAATATGATTAACTATAGACCATAAGGATCGGTTTAATAAATAAGAATATAGAAAAAGTTATCGAATAATGTATATGGAAAAGGATTTTTTTTAATGTGAGAAAGAAGTTTGAAACTATATATATTACATAACCAAATATTCTAGAAAATTAGATTAATTTAATGAAATGTAAAGACAACTTACAATTAAATTTAGTATCATGTACAAAATCAATTAGCTTAAGCATGTAAGGTAACGAAAGAGAGAATAGCAAGGGGGCTCAAATATGTCATAAAATTATACAAGACCCAATTTTGTTTTATTCACAAGTCATATTTACTCAAATGTAAATTATTTTACTTGGTCTAGTGCACGTCGAGCCTAATAATTTAATCCGACTACGAGAATGCGTCTAAAAGCCGAAATATCAAGGTGCGTTAATTGAATCACTAGAGCAACGCGTTAAGTGACTATATTGAATTCTTATCTAGGTTTAATATTCCAAGTGTAATCTAATCAAACAACTAAATATTGTAAGCAAATAAGTAAACATAATAATCTAGCTAGCTTTTGTTATAATTGTAGTTGAATACATTCGAGAACGGGAAGTACAAAGTGGGGATTCGATGAGGGGTTTTGTGACGACCCAAAATTTAACTAGTTCTGATAGCACCTAACCCAACCCGCTAGTTAAGTCAAATAACAATAAACACCATTTAATGATAGTGACAAGAGTCAAAAAAGTGAAATAACTGAATTTTTATATACTTTCCTAAGGACTGGTAGTACAAATCATGAGCTACTAAGACTTAGATTTACAAAATTGATAGGGAATAATACAACATCTGTTTGAAATGTACATAAAGAGAATCCAAGTCTAGAACTACCAAGAACAAGTGGTAGCTATGTCCGGAAGCAAGTACATCCTCAACGCCAGCTCCCGCCGTACTCAGCAACATCAGCTCCAAGATCTGCACGCAAGGTGCAGAAGTGTAGTATGAGTACAACCGGCCTCATGTACTCAATAAGCATCGTAACTAACCTCGGCGAGGTAATTGAAGCAAGAATTATAAATGATACTCGCCAATCACCTGTACAAGTTCATAATTTTCAACAAGTATAGCACAGAAATACGATCAAATCATGATATTATAGAAAAATACACCTTGGTGCTCTCAATTTACTTAACATATTCTGCTCAGTCAACAATTTAGCATATAATAAAGATATACAAATAAAACAGGTAAGCAGCAAAGGAGATCGCAAGTAAAGATGAAAAGCAATAACCACATATCAATCTGTTGCGGCGCGTAACCCGATCCAAAATAAAAAATACATCACGACTCTCAGACCCACATCAGAATCTTAGTAACCAAACCAGAACCAGTAACCTGTTCTCTCAGAGCTCACATCAACAAGAAACTCGTCAGTTTCTCACAATTAGTGTGTACACCATCAAGAGAAAAACATGAGAGGGTGACCCTAGGGGGTGGATCCATATCCACATGCTGCACGGACAATTCACTTGCTACGCAGATAACTCACGTGCTAATAATATTAATATCTGAATCTTTCTCACAATCCACATGTACACCATCAAGAGAAAAATATGAGAGGGTGACCCTAGGGGGATGGATCCATATCCACACGCTGCACGAAAAACTCACGTGTTAATAATTTCAACCTCACGGACAACTCACGTGCCAATAATATCAAAATATGGATCCGTACGGACAACTCACGTGTTGCACGGATAGCTCATATGCCAATAAAATAAACCGCACAGACAACTCATGTGCCGATAATCATAATCTACGCGGTGTGATCACATGCTCAATATCAAAATCCGTCTGGCATGGTCACATGCTCAATATCATACTCCGCCTGGCATGGTCACAGGTGGTCATAGGCATAATAACATAATCTGCTCAGCGTGGTCACAAGCATAACAATATAATCCGCCTGGGGTGGTCACAGGCATTGCAGTCCAAATTATACAACATAGACTAGTTAACCCGATCCCACATCTCGGAACCCGACAAAACTCACAAATTTCGATAATCCATTCGAATACGAGTCCAACCATACTAATTTCACTTAAATCCGACTCTGAATCGATGTTCAAAAGTAAGGCCCCGAGATATAAGCAATTATATGTGAAAATGGTTTTGGAACATATTAACGAGGTTTATAAGTGGGATGTATTTGTGTGGAACAAGTTGGATGTATTAAGTGGAAAGGATGTCTTAATTTGCACAATACCTGACTTTAAGCGGGTATTAGTCTTGTAGAAAATATATATTTTCCATGAACTTTGTCCCTAACGCGTAACCTTTCGAGTCTGGTTTCAAATGCATCAAACCATTTGTCATTTGGATATTTCTACAAGAAGTTATGATCAAATTACTAAAGTAAGGCAGGCGGAACAAGGAAAGTTTTGCTAAGGGTTTAAGGCCTTAAATCGCGTCTCGAGATCTCCACTTTTGTTTTGTGTACCTCGGATGGACATGGATGAGTTTAGCATCATGTAATCATGGTTTCATACTTATAGGAAGGTTTGGAAGTGAGTTGGGGTCTCCATTATAGCAAGGTATCGAAGGAGGGTAAGTTGGAAAAAACAAATAGAGAAAGGATGCAACTGGTGGGCTCATTTGAACTTGTGCGCTGCATGGGTTTGAACGAGCCAAGACCCCCAGCCATTTCAGAAAACAGTGAAGTAATGCCCCAGCACACAAACTTGAACGAGAGCTCGTCAATGTTTGCACGACGCGCAAAGATGGACAAGCTAGGCATGAAGCCTTTATAAAGGGAATTTTGGTAGCTCACTTCCCCCATTCCTGTTGGCCGATTCTTGGAGCTCCTCTCCACTCTCAAGACCCCCAACTCCTCCCATATTTAAAGAGATTAATCCATACTAATTTGGTGTTTCATTCAATCAATTCCACCCTAATACTAACCCTATCCACCATGGAATCATTAAATTTTCAAGGAATCTTCCCAAGTGCCTCAATTGAGGACTTTGCAAGATTTACTCCCAAAAGGTAATTCCATATCCTTGGACTTGCATGCATGGCTTAATAATGAATATATATGTGTTGGAATTTAGAGTTAGAACTTATGGAATGGTGATTGGAAACTATAAGTTTACCAATTGGAATTTTGAGAATTTGTAGAGAATGAAAAGTAATTTATTTGATGGATTGGTTAGTTGGGGATGGATGGTAAGACATGAATATTTTATTGGAGGTCCTAAACTATTTAAGGTTGGTTGTAGTATGAATTGGTGGGGCAAATAGTGGGTATTGGATGAAGAAATATCATCGATGAAGGTTGCAGAGAAATGTGCTCATTAGATGCTTGACATAATGCCTAAGTGAGCAAAATATAAAACATCCTTACTACATTGGTACAATTGTGTTGAATTGTTGTAGATTGAAGTTTTGTAGTGTGGTGGACCATCGTAGTATCATTAAGGGTAATTTCGAGGTATGTTGGCTAAACTCCCTCTATAGAATCAGAATCTATGAGTTCCTTGTAAGTTCCAAATGTGGGTTGCTAAAGCCCCTATTCTTATTGTTTAGAATTGCCTCTACCAATTGGTTTATATGAATGCTTATGTGCTCAAGTCATGTTCGAATTGCCCTATCATGTAACTCTCCATTGGAAAAATATTTCAATTACGGATATTGTATCTAATGCTTATGACTTGAATCCATGTTTTAATTGCAAATCATTGTGCTCTCTTTTGGGAAGGAAAATTCAATGTGTTTAAGACTCTTATTGCTCATGTATTTAAGGTTATGATTTCCAAATATCTTTATGTTTATGACCTATGATGATCCTTGAAAAAGAAAGAATGAGAGTATGAGCTATGAAATTAATCGTAACTCTTTAATATGATAAATGTTTTTGGGTGTATTGTTAGGTCACTGAGGAAGGGTGGGTTGAAATAACCTAAACCCGAAACTACACGTGCCAGTGTAGGAGTGATTGAGGGATAAATTCCCGTGCTAATGTGTTGAGAGTATTCCCCTTAATTGGGATGAAATGATAGCTAGAAAAGGACCATGTTGACCCACACGACATTGTGGTAAGACGGCTTAGCCGATCGGGTCATGATCGGATACCATGCCGTGCACATGGTGGTGGAGTTGTGTTTCTATGTCCACCCACACATACTAGGGTAAGACGGCTTAGCCGATCGGGCAGATATTGGTCCCCATTCCATAAGCATGGTGGTATGTCGGTACCAAAGATCTCCCAACTTAAAACATTAATATTTACTTGAAGATTTACCTTGATCTTGACTTGACATTTTAATATTATTTGAGTTTAATATTAATATCATGTTCCTCTCCTTTTATGTTGGTACTCTATTCCTTTAGAGGGTATTTAGCTTTACATACTAGTACTATTCCATACGTACTAACGTCCATTTTGCCGGGGGCGCTGCATCTCTAATGGATGTAGGCGGTTCCTCAGCAGGCGGCCTTGATCCTCATTAGCAGCTTACTCTCTACTTAGCGGATTTTGGTGAGCCTTATTCTGCTTCGGGGCCTTATGTCACTTGATATTGTATTTTATGTTTTGAGGTACATCCGGAGCCTTGTCACCGACACTTTCATGCTACTCTTTTGTTTCATTTATAGGCTTTGTAGACATGTTGTGGGTCGTGTTTTGATTTGGGAAAAACAAACTAGAAATGTTGTATTTGTTGGACATGTTTCCACTTTTAAACTATGAACTTGTAATATTCTGGAAATCGTGAATGATGTTTCTATAAGTACTGAAAATTGGTGTTTCACATTTTATCCTCTCATGCATATCTCTTGTTATTGATTCTCAAATTGTTCATGGGTAAGGTTGGATAGTAGGCATCGAGTAGGCTTGCCTGACAGGGGTATCTTGGTTGAGTACTGGTCCCGCTCCCTAAGGATGGGCGTGATATCAAATCTCAAATATTCACTTTAGAAATATTTATACAAAACCCCCAATTTCTCTCCTAAAATCATTAATCAAATGCTAAAATCGAAGATGGAATCATGGAATATAATCAAAACCGAGTCAAAAATACTTACTCTAATCCATGTGGTGAAAATCCACCCAAAAAGGCCCAAACCGATCTCCATAATTCAAAATGTGACAAAATAACTCAAAGGTCCGAAATATAGTACTTTATACACTGATCCAGGGGTACCCTTCGCGAACGCGGAAAAAGCCTCGCATTCGCGAAGCACAAACTTCCCCGCCACAGAATTAAACTTCGCGTTCGTACCACAGACCTCACGAACGCGTTGCACAGTTGACCTAGACCTTCGTGAACACGGCAATGACCTCGCGAACGTGAAGACAATTCCTCCAGCTCCCAGTTCCCAGCTCTCCTACGCGAACGCAAGACCCAAGGCGTGAACGCGAATAACAATCAGCGCAAACTTTCGCGAACGCGTTAGGAACGTGTCCGTGAAGAACAAATCCACCAGCAGACTAAATAGATATTTCCCGATCGCGGATGGACCTTCGCGATCACGAAGAATACCAGAGGCATCAGATAATAGCAGAAAACCAGCAATGCATGCAACGCCAAAAAGGTCTGAAACACACCTGAGCCCCTCGGGACCCCGTCCGAACATACCAACAAGTCTCAAAATACGACACGAACCTACTCAAGGCCTCAAATCACACATAACAACATCAAAACCACGAATCACACCTCAAATCGAACTTAATAAACTTTTGAACTTTCAACTTCCAAAACCCGTGCTAAACCATATCAAATCAACTCGGAATGACCTCAAAGTTTGCACACAAAATCCAAATGACACAACGAACATATTCCAACTCTCGGAACAATAATCTAAACCTCATATCATCAAAGTCAACTCCCAGTCAAAATTATGAACCTTCCAAACCTTTAAATTGCGAACTTTCGCCAATTATGGCCAAAATCATCTAGAAGCCTCTAAATGCAAATTCGGGCATCCACACAAGTCTAAAATCACCATCCGGACCAAACGAAACCATCAAAAATATGATCCTGGGTCAAATACACAAAAGTCAAACTTGGTCAACTCTTCCAACTTAAAGCTTCTAAAATGAGAACCATTCTTCCAAATCCATTTGGAATCATCCGAAAACCAAAACCAGCGATACACACAAGTTATAATACATCATATAAAGATACTCAAGACCTCAAACCACCAAATGGAGTGCCAATGTTCAAAACTGTCGGTCGGGTCATTACATTCTCCCCCACTTAAACATACGTCCGTCCTCGAACGTGCCAAGAGTCGCAACAAAGCCATCATAACACTGAATCAACTCACCATACACATACCCATAGGTGATCCCAAGTCACCACAATCTATATAAGCCTGATATCACAATCTAACTGAAGATCCTTACATTTACCTTGGTCCATAATCCATAGAATCAAATCTCCCACCCCCGGAATCTATTACAAGACCCAAATCTCGCATTTACACACTCTACAAGTTTGAACAAGCTGCATCAAGCTGTAACCATAACCAAAGATATAATCACATGATATATTTTATAACTCAGGTACTCATAGCAATAACTTTTGACCATAATAGTTGCCCAAAAACAGACCTGGTACCAGTAACAACCCTCATATCAAATAAAACCATATTCTAAACCTTCGTACAATGCCAATGATTAATGAAACATGTAGAAACTCATAACCACTCATCAAATTAACTAGTTGTGGAGCTCTTTCACCCGATAAGAAGCATTGGCAAATTATAAGATGACTTCCTATATTATTCTTCCAACGTAACGTAATCAAATGTGATAGCACTTGATCCAGATCCAATGACCTCATCTCAGCAGTACAAGCTGCGCTACTGACGTGCCATACCAATACTACCTAAGAAACAAACCATGCAATCCTTACACCAATAAGCAACAACTCAAATATATCAAAAATGGAAAGTGAATCAAATGAGAGAACTGTCTCGCAAGCTCAACAAGTACCACCACAAACGCAATACTATGAACCCATCACACATAGTAGAACCAAGACACACGAATCTAACACAAAGGATCATATCCCAACATAATTGCGCTGCAATGCGTGACTCCATCCAAACACCGGTCCATATAAAATACCTCAAACCATGATACTCATAATCAACAACCATAAGCATATCAACAACGAATACGCAAAGTACATGACCATAACCATGGAGAAACAAATAGCACAATATACCACAAACAGGAAGACCATACCGAAGGAGCAATCAACTATCCAATAACCCAAGAGCCATCTCGCACGAATTTCGCTACTAGGCCCAAACTGAACCGCATCACGTGTACATAGTCAACAGTCTCACTGCCCATCGTAGCATATAAGAGTAACACATGGAATCCAGTAGACAAGAATAAGATCAACTCTAATCGATGACACATCTTTCAACAATAGCTGTGATGATTAAGCAAATCTGACCCGGTGTAGAATACACATCCTCATTAGGCCTACCAATAGGCCCAAATCAACTCCAGCCATCCACAAGTAGGTAAATAACCCTCTAAAAGTCCACAATAACCTAACCATAACACATTAGTAGGTGTCTAACTTTGGCCATACCTTCACAGTCCACAACCAAGAAATAATCTGCCTTTGAGAACCCCCAGTCTCTAAAGCCCTAGAATACCAGAACCACCATATCCAATCCCAACTCCACCACTCAAATGACTAGCACATCCCTCATACACAATTCTCTCATGAGAAATACTTCTATAATTCTTCTGTGCCACATAGAAATATCATAACATCAGCAGTCGATCAACCAGGCGAGTACCGCAATACTAATGATGCAACCGTAAGTCAAATCACAATACGCCTTCCGAAATGCACACTTTTCTCGAGTGATACAAGATAGTGCCAACATTCTTCTAAACATCAGAAATCGTTCATACTATCTAGAACTTATGACCTTCCCGACGCAACTGAACCACAAGCTTGCGCATGCAAATCTCAATCTCATACGACACGCCTCATCTATCATGCCATCATATGAAACACACAAGATTCCCATTATCAACTCTGAGTTACAAATATGATACATACTCAATCTGCCAGAAACCTCACACTTGACCCCATCCAGGAGGAAATCACAACGCGCAACAAACTCCCCATGCCTGTAGAAAAAAATACCCTCCTCAAGCCGTGGTAGAAATCATCGAGAACTCTTCGAAACCCATTAGCACAAGATCAAGCCATTAGACTGAACCCCTCTATCTCAACCAATTCACGCAAGTTGCTAACCCAATAGTATCTCCACAAAACACCAGCATAGTCTTACCATACCATAAGAACAAAAGAATCGATCATATCCATTACCGTGTCGATCCAACCCATTACCAAGCTGTCCTATTTCTCTGAGTTCCTTCCGATTTGCCTTCAAGTTAACACTTCTCCTTGCTAGAACACCATGATCCTTACCACAAGAGATCCTAGCATGAAATCATGTCGTCTTAAGGACCATAAGCTATTGTATTCCCTTTTAATCACTCAAAATATTGCACCCGAAATACCCACTCAGAAGAGACCTTATGTGAATCTAAAGTTATTTCCTTAACCTCTCAAATACTGAAATGTAGAATCAATAATGATATAGAAATATCGCAAGTCTCGGCACGATCCAATGCAAATCTCATATCTTAGCCATATACAAATCCGAAAATTTCTCAAATGCCAGATATAAATCTTGAACTCATTAGAACCTTCTCGAGAGTTATCCACCATATTCTAATCTCAAATACACCGCTCAAACAAGTCAAACGACCTGTACTCCATTAGCACACCAACACCCAAAGAAGTAATCAACGCCTCTAAGAAACTGAGTGGATCCCTTTTCTTAGCACATCACATCCACAACGAATAACAAACCCGAATCATTCCAAGATTCCCATATATCCATAAAGTGTAATACATCATGTACCCATAAATTTCCTTGCTCAAATCAATCCTCAAAACCAATTTCTTCAAGTCATAACTAATCCACAATCATGCCTCAGACTAAAATCAATACAACGCATAACTATGAAATCTGATCATCGATAGTAGACTTCCTCATTTGGCTCAAAGACATAGAACACAACATCCGATAACCCACAATTTTACTCCACAACTTTCATGATCTCGTACCGTAAATCATAAAAATCCTTTATGAAATTATGTAGAACTAATCATAACATACCTCAAATCATCTGTTAAACTCACATTCACCCTCGTGATAGTCAAGCCAACTTCCTCAAGTGATCCAAAATCAAATTGCAACACATATAACCCATTGGTAGAAAGAAACTCTCCACAAAAATATCATAAGAATCACACATCCGTAGACTACCACGCAGGTGATAACCCACCTACTTAGCCTCAACTGGCATCCTCTATGACCTCATCCTGGTCGCAACCACCATGCAATCGCTAAATCCTCCCAAGTCTGAACTCGTCATCAAGATGTAAGAATCTACTTGGCTCCACAATGAACAACAGGAAAGACCCATAACACACTCATAACTCAAGACTGTACAACACATCAAGTTAGAAATAAAGCACCCAATAGTCTTGTTCACATCCCAATCAAACTCTTCTCGTCATATCCAAGCCATATGGACACATCCCGCAACCACATCATACTCATCATATAGCCATCCCACCACACACTGATCCATAAATCCCACTCCTAGAGACAATATTGTACATATAAGTCCAAAAGCACATGCTTACATAACTGAAACTACCGAGCCCAAGTTGCGGTCTAAACTTAGCCTCAAGTCCTCCAAACTGGCCCATCACCAAACATAGAAAACACATCTCGTACCTTATCTATGGAATCACAAGTCGTCGATACACAGCAGATATTGAATGCTTAACATAACATACAAGTAAGTAAAAGGAATTCAAATAGATACGCTTCAAACTGAATCAATGCCGCACGATAAGGAAAGAAAGATAGAAAGTTTATCCTAGATGCCATGTAGCCTCTCAAAGATAGGTATGGAAGTCATCATACCGATCTGCAAGAATCGACTAGACACTTGCTCATGACTCGTAGAAGATATGAACCTAGAGATCTGATACCAACTTGTCACGACCTAAAATCCAACTAGTCATGATGATACCTAACCCAATCCGCTAGGTAAGCCAAATAACAATAAACACCATTTAATGATAATGATAAGAGTAAAAAAAAGTGAAATAACTGAATTATTATACATTTCCCCAATGACTGGTAGTACAAGTCACGAACTATTAAGACTTAGATTTACAAAACTGATAGGGAATAATACAACATCTGCTTGAAATGCACATAAACAGAATCCAAGTCTAGAACTACCAAGAACAAGTGGTAGCTATGTCTAGAAGCAAGTACATCCTGGATGTCAGCTCCCGCCACACTCAGCACCATCAACTCCAAGATCTACACGCAAGGTGCTGAAGTGTAGTATGACTACAACCGACCCCATGTACTCAATAAGTATTGTAACTAACCTCGGTGAGGTAATAGAAGAAAGAATTATAAATGATACTCGCCAATTACATGTACAAGCTCATAATTTCCAAAGAGTATAGCACAAAAATATGATCAAATCATGATATTAAAGATAAATACACCTTGGTGCTCTCAATTTACTTAACGCATTCTACTCAGTCACCAATTTAGAATATAAGAAAGATATACATATAAAACATGTAAGCAACAAAGGAGATTGCAAGTAAAGATCAAATGCAACAACCACATATCAATCTGTTGCGGTGCGCAACTCGATCCAAAATAGAAATCACACCACGGCTCTCACGCCCACATCAGAATATAAATAACCGAACCAGAACCAGTAACCATCTCTCCCAAAGCACACATCAACTAAAAACCGTCGATTTCTCACAATCCGCATGTACACCATAGAGAGAAACATGAGAGGGTGACCCTAGGGGGATGGATCCATATCTACATGCTGCACAGACATATCATGTGCTTCACAGAAAACTCATGTGCTAATAATATTAACCGCAATGACAACTCATGTACTGCGCAGACAACTCATGTGCCAATAATATCAATATTTGGATTCACACAGACATCTCATGTGTTGCACGGATAATTCACGTGCCAATAATATCAACCGTATGGATAACTCACGCGCCAATTATCACAATCTTCCATGCGTGGTCACAGGCTCAATATCACAGTCTGCCTGGCGTAGTCACATGCATAACAACATAATCCACCCAGTGTGGTCACAAGCATAAAAACATAATTCCCCCGGCGTGGTCACAGTTATCCAGTCCAAATCATATCACATAGAAGCATATATACAAGAATACATGTATATGATCATGAGTATTAGATTTTATGCTCCTGGACTGGTATAAATGACATGCTAAGGTGTATACATGTGCAAAGTGTGTTATCATAGCTCAAATAGATAATTTCATCACGGAGATAGCAATTATCAAGTTCATTGAGGGAATTAGCCTCTATGTAAGCTCAAACATGGATCAAATAGTTCACAACAGGGCTACAAATATGAGAAACATCACCGCTTAATAGTCTATTGAAGGCATATCAAAGCCTAAGCACTACCCCGAGCATGGATAAATACCTTGGTGCTCGCACATAGGCTTAATCCCAACACATATGTGCACTCATAGCACGTAGCTATCACAAATAACTCAGAAAACTAGTGCCTCAACCAAGTTTAGATAAGATACTTACCTTGCGCAAGCCAAAACAAATACCGAGCAAGCCAAACAACACTCTAGAAATGCCATCCCATGCGAATCAACCTCTGAACGGACCGAAACTAATCCAAATGCAACTCAAAAACATCAAAATAATGCCATAGAAAACAAACCCAAACGATAAAGGTCGAATCTTTAATCATATACTCAAAGTCAACCAAAAAGTCAACCCGGGACCATACCTTAGAACCTGACAAAACTTATAAATTCTGATAACACATTCGAATACGAGTCCAAGTATACTTATTTCACTCAAATCTAACACCGGATCGATGTTCAAATCTCAAATATTCACTTTAGAAAAATTTAGACAGAAACCCCCAACTTCTCTACTAAAATCATCAATCAAATGCTAAAATCGAAGACGGAATCATGGAATATAATCAAAACCGAGTCAAAAATACTTACCCCAATCCATGTAGTGAAAATCTTCCCCAAAATCGCCCAAATCAAAGCTCCATATCTCAAAATATGATAAAATAACTCAAAGGTCCCAAATAGAGTACTTTATACACTGCTCCAGGGGTACCCATCGCGAACGCGGAAGAGGCCTCGCGTTTGCGAAGCACAAACTACACTGCCACAGAATTAAACTATGTGTTCGCCGAACAGACCTCTCGAACGCGATGCACAGATGACCCAGACCTTTGCGAATGTGGCAATGACCTTGCGAATGCGAAGATAATTCCTTTAGCTCCTAGCTCTCCTACGCGAATGCATGACCCAAGGCGCGAACGCGAATAACAATCAACTTAAACTTTAGCGAACGCATTCCATATATTGCGTCCGCGAAGAACTAATACACCAATAGACTAAACACACACTTCTCAATCGTGGTTGGACCTTCACGATCGCGAAGAACACCAGAAGCATCAGATAACAGCAAAAATCCAGCAATGCATGCAACGCCCAAAAGGTCTGAAATCTATCTGAAACACACCCAAGCCCCTCGAGACGTCGTCCGAACATACCAACAAGTCCTAAAATACAATACAAACCTACTCGAGACCTCAAATCACATATAACAACATCAAAACCACGAATGGCACCTCAAATCGAACATAATGTACCTTTAAACTTTCAACTTCCAAAACCCGTGCTGAACTATATCAAATCAACTCGGAATGACCTCAAATTTTGCACACAAGTTTCAAATAACATAACGAACCTATTCCAGCTATCGAAATAATAATCCAAACCCGATATCATCAAAGTCAACTCTCGATTAAACATATGAATTTTCCAAACCTTTGAATTTCCAACTTTCGCCAATTATGGCCAAAATCTTCTAGAAGCCTCCAAATGCAAATCCGGGCATCTGCCCAAGACCAATATTACCATACGGACCTAACAGAATAATCAAAACTTCGATCCGGGTTCAAATACATAAAAGTTATGCTTGGTCAATTCTTCCAACTTCAAGCTTCTAAATTGAGAACCATTATTCCAAATCCATTTTGAATCACCCAAAAACCAAAACCGATGACACACACAAGTCATATACATCATATAAAGCTACTCAAGACCTCAAACCACCGAATAAAATACTAATGCTCAAAACGGTCGGTCCGATTGTTATAGGTTTGTATTTATATTTTTCTTCGAGCGTCGTCTTTCGAAAGTGACTTCATATGATAGTACCTCGCAAAGATAAGAGAAATAAAAAATTTAGCAAATAACATGACTAAAAATAAGTAAGAAATAATTAAAAGTACTTTAGAAATCAATTTGTTTTTAAATGTTAAGAGATGCTAAAATGTTTTTAATAAACATTATCAAAATGTATTTAAAATGTAGTTTTGGAGGCTCGGATATAATTTATTTTCCATTTAGACATGAGAATGAGAACTATCTTAGTTGCGACTATGGTGGCCAACCGTGTCACCATCTAAAGTGCTGATTCGTCACATTCTTGTATTTTCCTTTCCGATGAGTTATCGTCATCGCCTATTTATTTCGAGCCTAGTTTAGAGGTTCAATCGGATGGTCGTGGCCTCAACTCGGGGACATTTTCATCCGCCATAATTAAACATCGTAAAGTTCTATTCTATATCAGTACATATCTTTAAGCAAAATAATATTTTTGTGACGACCCGATAGGTCATTTTAAGTACTAGCCTTCATTTCTATGTTCCGAGACCTTTTATAGCTTCATTTGAGGTTATATGACTTGCGTGTATGGTCCGTATCATTTTTCAAAAACTTTTTATGTGAAATTTTGAAAAAAACGTGATTTTTGACTTAAAATGAGGCTAAAGTTGACCACGACCAATATTTTTGGTAAACGACCTCGGATCGGTGTTTTGACGATTCTAGTAGGTTCGTATGTTATTTTTTGACTTGTATGCATGTTTGGTTGGGGTCCCGAGTGACCCGAGCGCATTTCGACACATTTTGTGAAAATTGTAAGTTGAATATTTTGAGTTTTGATGATCGATTCTTGATATTAGATGTTATTTTGATGATTTGACTTAGCGAGCGAGTTTGTGTGATGTTATTACACTTGTGTGCATGTTTGGTTTGTAGCCGAGGGGCTCAGGTGAGTTTTGAATGCATTGCGGACTGATTTGGTATAACTAATGCACAGTTGTTGCTGGTGTAAACTAGCAGGTCTCGCAATTCCGAAGACCTGATCGCAATTGCGAGTCTTGCATTTGTGATGTCAGTCTCGCAAATGCGAACATGAGCTGGGGGCTGGGACTTCACATTTTCCAAGTAGACTTCGCTTTTGCAAACTGGGTTGGGATTGTATTTGTGATCTCAGAGTCGCATTTGCGACACAATGCATAGTAAGAACAACTTCGCATTTGTGAAGCATTACTCGCATTTGCGATTGGGGGCTATTCGCAAATGCGATGAATAAGTTGCATTTGAAACTTACTCATGTATGTGACATTGATCACATTTGTGATCCGTTGTTCGCATTTGCATTGTGTCTTCCCAGTTGGGAAAACGAGACTTAGCTCATTTCACATCATTTTCAACCCTAAACTCCATAGAGGCAATTTCTCGAGAGCTTTTTCTTCCCAAATTCATTGGTAAGCATCTTTAACTAGTTTTCAATCAATTTCAACTACTTTTCATAAATTCTTAACATTAAATCTATGAATTTCAAGGTAGAAATTAGGGGGTTTGAATAAAATTTTAGGGATTTTATAAAATTGAGATTTAGACCTTAAATTGAGGTCGGATTTCGAAACAAATCACATAACCGGGCTCGGGGGTGAATGGATAATCAGAATTTGGTCCGAATCTCAAATTGCAATCAAGTGGGCCCGAGGTTGACTTTTTTTTAACTTTTTAAATTTAGCTAAAGATTAAACCTTTTTCATTTGTGGGTATTTTATAAAACTTATTTTGAATTGTTCGAACAATAATTGACTAGATTCGGTTGATTTGGAGGCTTGTTTGAAAGAAAAAGTTGTAGTTTATTGTGATTTTATTGGGTAAAGAGGTAAGTGCCATGGTTAACTTTGATTTGAGAGAATTAAGATAGAATTGAGTCTATTTTCTATGTGAACTATGTGTTAGCGGCGGCGTATATGCGAGGTGATGAGTGCATATGTGTTGACTATTGGGATAAGCATGCAAGTGGAAAATTTGTCTTAATTGTACCATATTATTTCATTTACCATGCCTTCCATGCATTACTTAGATCGCTCACTCTTTGACTAGTCGCTTTCAGGTTATCTCTTATATTGAATTGTTGTGATATAGCGAGTTGAGAACGTGTACTTGTAATTGGTTGTTGGTTCTAATTGTGGAATAATTCTCGTATGATGAGTGGAATTCAGTGCTATTGCTGAAGTGTATTTGCTTTCCACCTCGCTTGGTATTTATGTTGTTGTTGTTGCTTGGTGAGGAAGAGTGAAAAGCATGAATGGTATTGCCGTGCCTCATTTGCATATTGATATTATTGATTGAGTAAGTGTGAGGATAAAAGCACGAAGGGTGATGCCGTGCACATGGTTATTTATTATGAGAGGTAAAAGCACAATGGGTGATGTCGTGCATATGAATTTTATTATGATCATGTGAGGATGAGAGTAAAAGCACGAAGGATGATACCGTGCACTTGCATTTATGATATATGGTGAGGATGGGAGTAAAAGTACGAAGGATGGGAGTAAAAGCACGAGAGTTGACTTTATTAATATCGGGTTCAGATTGTGGTTACGGGAGTTGGTATAGATCCGTTTTGTCATTTGGGACTTGCATGCAATATTTGAGGTCATTTCGAGTTGATTTGATATGGTTCAGCATGAGTTTCGTAGGTTGAGAGTTCAGTAGTTCATTAGGCTTGAATTGAGGTATGATTAGTAGTTTTGATGTTGTTTGGTGTGATTTGAGGCATCGAGTAGGTCCGCATTATGTTTTGGGATTGGTTGGTGTGATTGGACGCGGTCCCGAGGGCCTCGGGTGTGTTTCGAATGAGTTTCAGATCATTTTAACGCATGTTTCGATGGCAGATTTTTCTGGTGATCTAGTGTTCATCGCGATCGTGAAAGGTGGGTCGCGATCGCAGAGTGTATCTGGGTGGCTAGAAATTTGCACATCGTGTTTGCGATGTCCCTGACGCATTCGCGGAGCATTGACGAGTTTTGGTCATCGCGTTCGCACCCTAGAAGTCGTGTTCGCATAGAGTGAGGACTAGACAGGGCTGCCAAGTGATTGGCCTTCGCGTTCACGTATTGTTGTCTGCGTTCATGTAGGCTAGTGTAGACGAGGGTCGCTTTCGAAGGCTCTAAACCACATTCACGAAGGAGGATTTTTGAGCAGTGCTTGGATTGTTCTTCGCGATCACGAAGGGAACCACTAGGAAGTCTTATTTAACACTTCAATTTGAGGGTTTTAGTTATTTTATCACATTTTGAGTTATAGAACTCGGATTTAGGCAATTTTGAGGGGATTTTCACGATTTTGATTTGGGTAAGTATTTTTTAATCGGATTTGGTTATTATTCATGATTGTATCTTTGTTTAAGCATTTAATTGATAAATCTAAGTAAGGAAAATTGGGGATTTTACTAAAAACATTTCTAAATGAAATTTGATGATTTCAAGGTCGATAATTGGATGAAATTGGTATGGTTAGACTCGTTTTTGAATGGAAGTTCAGAATTTGTGAGTTTTTTCAGGTTTAGGGGTGTGGGCTCGGTGTCGACCTTTTGGATTGACTTTGCATAATTGAACCAAGATCATAGTTTTATCGTTTGGGCTTGTGTCCTATGGCTTTTATTGATATTCTTAAGTTGTTTTGGCTAGATTCTAATCGTCCGGAGGTTGATTCACGCGGGAAGGGATTCTTAGAGTATTGACTTAGCTTGTTTGAGATAAGTTTCTTGCCTAACCTTGTGGGGGGGGAATTACCCCTTAGGATTTGGCCTAGTTTCTTATTTGTATTATGTGTGGATGATGTGCACACGGTGTAACGACCTGACCGGTCGTTTTGAGTTATAAAGTTTCGTTCAATAGTTCGAGGGCTTGAGTGGCTTCATATTGTGTATTATGACTTGTGTGCATGGTCGGATTTGATTTTCGGATAGTTCGGAATGAATTTGGATGAGTGATTCTCACTTTAGGAGCTTAAGTTAAAAATGTTGACCGAACTTTTACTTTTGTGGAAACGATCCCGTAGTGGTGTTTTGATTACACCCTTATTCTACTACCAGGGTAGCATTCCATCTCTTCTAAATGCTCCTAGTCTTAAAATCCTCCGATTTTATTCAAGCTATACTGAGCTTTCTATAACTTACGAAAACCATCAGCTCTCTTGTTTTGATGGGCTTAATCCCGAGGCCTTACCTATTCTCGTCACCATCTCACTCACATTTACCTTACTTACCTTTAAATCTCGCATTGCATCTTTTGTTGCTATCATAACCTCCCTTCCATATTGGTGGAATTACATCCACACTTTAAAGATCTATTATAATACTTGCACCCCTGGTTCATACACAATCCGGTGGGAGCTTCATATTGACTTCTTATAAGGATGGTACTCTTCTAACTTGCTTTATCGTAGAGTTGTTATTGAATATGGATGTTGTACTATCTTTCTTATACTTCTGCTATTAAAAGTGATTCTACAATGTTTTTATCATGATTTCTATAATCATCTAGGTCTAACAACCGGACTCCTGATGTAACTTTCGAGCTTCCTAATCCTGTGCAATTCATGAAATTTCTTCTCTTTGAATCACTACTCAATCGAAGGCCTAAACGTCATCCTCTTATCATTTATCACAATTACACCATTATTCTACTACCAGGGTAGCATTCCATCTCTTCTAAATTCTCCTAGTCTTAAAATCCTCCGATTTTATTCAAGCTATACTGAGCTTTCTATAACTTACGAAAACCATCAGCTCTCTTGTTTTGATGGGCTTAATCCCGAGGCCTTACCTATTCTCGTCACCATCTCACTCACATTTACCTTACTTACCTTTAAATCTCGCATTGCATCTTTGGTCACTATCATAACCTCCCTTCCATATTGGTGGAATTACATCCACACCTTAAAGATCTATTATAATACTTGCACCCCTGGTTCATACACAATCCGGTGGGAGCTTCATATTGACTTCTTATGAGGATGGTACTCTTCTAACTTGCTTTATCGTAGAGTTGTTATTGAATATGGATGTTGTACTATCTTTCTTGTACTTCTGCTATTAAAAGTGATTCTACAATGTTTTTATCATGATTTCTATAATCATCTAGGTCTAACAACCAGACTCCTGATGTAACTTTCGAGCTTCCTAATCCCGTGCAATCATGAAATTTCTTCTCTTTGAATCACTACTCAATCGAAGGACTAAACGTCATCCTCTTATCATTTATCACAATTACACCATTATTCTACTACCAGGGTAGCATTCCATCTCTTCTAAATTCTCCTAGTCTTAAAATCCTCCGATTTTATTCAAGCTATACTGAGCTTTCTATAACTTACGAAAACCATCAGCTCTCTTGTTTTGATGGGCTTAATCCCGAGGCCTTACCTATTCTCGTCACCATCTCACTCACATTTACCTTACTTACCTTTAAATCTCGCATTGTATCTTTTGTCGCTATCATAACCTCCCTTCCATATTGGTGGAATTACATCCACACCTTAAAGATCTATTATAATACTTGCACCCCTGGTTCATACACAATCTGGTGGGAGCTTCATATTGACTTCTTATAAGGATGGTACTCTTCTAACTTGCTTTATCGTAGAGTTGTTATTGAATATGGATGTTGTACTATCTTTCTTGTACTTCTGCTATTAAAAGTGATTCTACAATGTTTTTATCATGATTTCTATAATTATCTAGGTCTAACAACCGGACTCCTGATGTAACTTTCGAGCTTCCTAATCCCGTGCAATTCATGAAATTTCTTCTCTTTGAATAACTACTCAATCGAAGGACTAAACGTCATCCTCTTATCATTTATCACAATTACACCATTATTCTATTACCAGGGTAGCATTCCATCTCTTCTAAATGCTCCTAGTCTTAAAATCCTCCGATTTTATTCAAGCTATACTGAGCTTTCTATAACTTACGGAAACCATCAGCTCTCTTGTTTTGATGGGCTTATTCCCGAGGCCTTACCTATTCTCGTCACCATCTCACTCACATTTACCTTACTTACCTTTAAATCTCGCATTGTATCTTTTGTCTCTATCATAACCTCCCTTCCATATTGGTGGAATTACATCCACACCTTAAAGATCTATTATAATACTTGCACCCCTGGTTCATACACAATCTGGTGGGAGCTTCATATTGACTTCTTATAAGGATTGTACTCTTCTAACTTGCTTTATCGTAGAGTTGTTATTGAATATGGATGTTGTACTATCTTTCTTGTACTTCTGCTATTAAAAGTGATTCTACAATATTTTTATCATGATTTCTATAATCATCTAGGTCTAACAACCGGACTCCTGATGTAACTTTCGAGCTTCCTCTCCCCCCCAACTTCATGTAGGCTTAAGTTGTCTTCCAATATGTAGCTTAGAGTATTAGCTAGTACATTAGCCTTTCGTGGACTAAATGTAGCATCCATGTTATAATCTTATAACAATTCAAGTCTTTGTCTTTCACGTGGACTCAATTCTTTCTTTTAGCAATATACAGAAGTGTCCTATCAGTAGAGTTGACGAGATGTGGACTATGCTTTTGTTTGACTTGAGAAAATGGATTGTAGTGGCTTTTTGAATGAAGTAGGGTCCCAAGTTAGAACTCTAATTAGAAAGGGATACGGGCTAGATACCGATCCGAAGTGATCGGAGCACTTTAATTTTTGAAGAAAATCCGGAATGTGTACCGGTCTGAAGTGATCGAAGCATTTTGAATTATTGAAGGAAATCCAAACTGTGTACCAGTCCGAAGTGATCAGAGTCCTTTGAATGTAAAATACCCATTTTAGGAGGTGGGCGCCTGTAAAATTTGAACTTGAAATGAGATGCCCATTATTCAGGAAGGCGCTTGGAAAATCTTACTTTGAAATAAAATGCCCATTGTTTAGGAAGTCACCTGGAAAAACAAGAAGTTATTTTTCTACGTAGGAAAATGATGAAAAGGGTTCTGTCATTAATGACTTAGAGAGGCAATAGATGAAAAAAGATAGAATTTGAAATGATATGGCAGGGTCAGACTAAGACTGCCTACGCATCCCAATGGAATCAGGCCAACACGTAGTTCGATTGCAATATATGACTGAATCCGATGTGGATTACCTACGTATTCCTACCAAAGGAAATCAAGTCGCCGCGTAGTTCCAAGTATATAGAATGATTTTTGGTTTTCTATTATAAGAGTGGGACCGGACCCTACGTGGATTGCCTACGTATCCCCCGTAGGAAGTCAGGTCGGGCGTAGTTGTGTTACAACAAGGCCTAACTCTACTGTCAATAAAACTTGACTATTTTTGTTTTATGTGTGTTTTACTATTTTGCAGCTTTGTAGAGAATATTATAGAGAAAGACTGCTATTTATTGATCAATTTTTTTTTGACTTCGGTTGATACCAACAACTAGTTATGTGCATAAGAATTTCCACCATATACTTTCCAGCAATCCGAGATCAGCTTATGGGTAATTCTTATAGCTTCGAATGATACCTCAGATATACCCAGATTCGACAAGATTTATTCGTCTTGCATCAATCATATGTTTTGAATTCTACATATCCTCATGTTTCAAGTGCCCTCACCACAAAGAAAGTCCTAATTTTCACACATATTTGATGTATTTTTTGTATTTTGACTTTTAGGACATTTTTTTAGAAGTACACTCACGCTAAAAAAGATGTTCAATGCATGAGATTGAGATACCATATGCTTGACCTTTATATGAATATCCACTAATGTGAGAACACTTGGAGTGGGATCATATAGGGCTTTGTTGTCGGCTTGTAATGTAGGCTTGGGAATAGGTAGAATATTTATTTGGGATAAAAGTGACTAATCCTCCTTGAACATTGCACTGTGTCCGTATTTTCGGTGTTCAAACCATGTTTCGGCGCTTGATCTTGTTCAGCATCGATGTTCCTTTCTTTCGTTTTGACTTCCCTTTTTGAACTTGCAGGAGATTCTTCTTCCTTTTTTGAGGTTTCTCCTTTTCTTTTTCTTTTTCCTTTTTGAAGTTTCTCTTGCTTTGCAGGAGTTTTCCTTCTTTTTGTTGGAGTTCCTCCTCTGTGAGTTGTGGATTTTCTCCTTTTTGTTGGATTTTCTTCAAATTTGCGGAGGTTTTTCTCCCTCTTGTTAGATCCTCCTTTTGAACTTACGGAGTTTCCTTTTTCTTTTCTTGAAGTCACATCTTTGGTTGTCTTGGACTTCACATCTTTCGCTCTTTCATGCATGTCGCCTTCACTTTGGTCTTCGTCCGAAGTTACACATTTTCAGTGCACGCAGGGAGGTTGGGCAAGAGAAGGGTAGTGCTCGTAAGCATAATGAAGGGTATAGGATAAGATGTGGTTGTCCAAAGAAAAGGCTTAATGCTCAAAGAGGGAATGCTAGGGATTGACATCATTTGGTAGGCTAGAAAGACTCAAATGGGTCAAAGAAGGGCTACGATCCTTTCCCAAACCAAGTGTTACTCAGGATTTTGCCTCAACAAACATTCGGGCCATGTTCTAGATCTATAATGCAATGCAATGAATTTTAATTTAAAGCTCACCACACAATGCACATGAAACGATGAGTTCGGCTTTGTTCTTACCATAACTGTAAGCGGGAGATTATTTTTCAAGTGTCACTAAGATATAATTGAGAGGTATCACAAGACTCTATGGTTTACCCGAAGCTGATCCTCTCCATCATTACCAATTAACATTTGTTCTTTCCCATGCACACTCCTAACTATGTTGGTACCAACCAAGTCAATATTTGATGATTTTTTCACACTATTCTTTTGAGAAATTGGGACTAGAGTCAAAGAAAAGTTTTCCCTCTTCTTTTTTTTTTTTTTTGGAAAATGGGACCAAACCCGAGAATGGGTTCCCCCTTTTTTTGGATTTTTAAATTTTAACTTAACAATAATTTTTTGTTTCTCTTCTTTTTTGAACTTTTGACTTAATCAATTTGTTTTCTAATTTTTGAAAAAATGAGTCCGAACCCGAAGGTTTCCTACATATCTCATTGAAATGAGAATCAGGTCAAGCATAGTTTAGGAAGAGTAGAAAGATTTTTTTTTTTAGATTTTTATTTCATTTCATTTTTTGAAATTTTGAATAAGAGAATTTTTTGTGATTTTTAATAAAGAGAATTGAATGTAAAATGGGCTTTGTGGTTACTGTTCCGGTCGATATCGGAGCATTATATGTTAGACGGGCATTGGTACCGTTTCGATGCGATATTGGGGAATTGAATGTTAGACGAGCTTTGTGGTTACCCTTCCGAAGCGATATCAGAGCATGGACAGAAAAGTAAAATGACGGGATGTGTACCGTTCAGTATAGGAGCATTGAACAGGAAAGTAAAATGATGGGTTGTGTAACATTTCGTATAGGAGCATTGATTATTGTTACACTGGGTTTGGTATCGTTCCATATAGGAGCGTTGACAGGAAAGTAAAATGACGGGATATGTACCGTTTCGTATAGGAGCATGGACTGTTAGACGGGGCTGGGTACCGTTTTGTTTAGGAGCGTTGATAAGAAAGTAAAATGACGGGTTGTATACCGTTCCGTATAGGAGCATTGATTGTTAGACGGGGCTGGGTACCATTCCGTTTAGGAACGCTGACAAGAAAGTAAAATGAGGAGTTGTGTACCGTTATGTATAGGAGCATTAATTGTTAGACGGGGCTGGGTACCCTTCCGTTTATGAGCGCTGACAGGAAAGTAAAATGACGGATTGTGTACCGTTCCGTATATGAGCATTGATTGTTAGACGGGGTTGGGTACCATTCCGTTTAGGAGCGCTAACAGGAATGTAAAATCTCCACGCGATGGGAGGGACAAGAAAGTAGATCTCTGCACGATGGGAGCGACAAGAATTTAATCTCCGCACGATGGGAGCATTTTTTTGATTTTTTGAAAAATGAGATCGAAACCGGACAGGTCCTCGATTGATGATTTTTATTTTTATTTTTAAAGAATAAGATCGAACTTGGGAAGGGTCCTTGACTGATGATTTTTTTTTAACTTCTGAAAAATAAGACCGAACCCGGGAAGGGTCCTTGATTGATGATTGTTTTTTTATTTTTGAAGAATAAGATCGAACCCGGAAAGGGTCCTTGATTGATGATTTTTTTATTTTTGAAAAATAAGATCGAAACCGGGAAGGGTCCTTGATTGATGATTTTTTTTATTTTTGAAAAATAAGATCGAACTCGAGAAGGGTCCTTGATTGATGATTTTTTTTTTTGAAAAATAAGACCGAATCCGAAGGTTGCTTACGTATCTCGTCGAAACGAGAATCAGGTCAGGCATAGTTTGGGAAGATTAGGGATAGAGGAAGATGTTTGGATTTTTGAATTTCCTCAAGGAGGAATTATGCAGGAATATGTTTTTGGATTTTGATTTTCCTTTGCTGTCTACAGAAAGAATTCGAAGCAACAGGGGAAGATATATACATTTTTTTATTTTTTCAGAGATGACCCTTTCGCAAGGATCTTCGGTCAACTGTGACCCAAGTGGCCAGACTTGACAGACTCGTCCAATTAAGGACGAGAAAGACCGTACCCATGGCGGGTTGCCTATGTATCTTGATACAAGGCCAAGAATCAGGTACGCGTAGTTCGTGAAGGTTAGAGAGTATGAGATGTATGGTTTTCAACTTCTTTTGCTCTCCTATTTCAAGGCATTGCAACTAACTATATTAATTGCATCAAAGATATGTATGAAATGCAAGGGTATAGACTAACTCGGAGCGATGCCTCGTTGTACCCATGATTGGGTGTGGTATCTTTGGAGTTTAAGAGCGTCTCCCTCTAGAAGATGTGCCCCAACTGCTCCTTCAAACAACTGCCTAGATGCCCTGACTATTTTCGAGACAATTGTTGTGGTTGTCTCCCAATTGACTGGAAGGATGTTTTATTGCGACCGTCCAGTTGTCCACATGAACTTTTTGGTGATCGTCCCCGGCGAGCCGGGACGATTATCTGATGCAGATATAGAAATATAGTGAAAGAAGTGCCATCATAAAATGATGGAATTAAGAATTGTAACTAACACTCCCCTGATTGTTCGGTTGATGTTCCACAATGTCCGATGTCGGATGCTATTTCCCGTGCAGTCCGAGGATGATGCACATTTCGACTGTCCGCAAGAACCATTTGATGGTCCTTCCCAGTTGACAACCAGGAACGATATTCTGATCTAAATATAGAAAAGTTGTGAGAGCAACGAAGTCATAAAAGATGATGGTGTTCATTATAAAACTACTACTCCCCTGATTATTTGACTGATGTTCCACCAAGTCCGAGACTAGATGGTATCTCCCATGAAGTGCCCGGGATAACGTACCTACAAAACCTGGAGGAGAAAATATTTGAGTCCCTCTTAGGTGAAGTTACAATACTAAGAGGGTGCATAGTTAGGCCGTGCAGCCAGTGGTGTATCTAGTTATGATCGGGAACGCGATGTCAGCATTCCACGATGTTTCCATACATTGTGTTGTCCCTCCCGCATCCAAAGAAAAATTCTTAGTTCGAAGGAGGGAAATCGATTCGTGTTGACTTGAGTCTTCGCATCTTCTTCCTTGTTTGTCCGAGTCGTGTGAGCATGACACTTCTCGAAAGCTGACTATCAACCTACACGTGTTGCAAAATGGGTTGACTTGTATTGAATTCTTAATTTGGGAAAGTGAGAGTAGACACCATTGCTCCGTAGCCACATGCATGAAGAAAGACTGGCATCCCACATTTTGGGTTTTAAGTTGAGTGTGGATTGGGGTAAGACTGGTATGGTATTTTGAGACTTGGATTTCCGGATAAAGTTTGGTTGATGCTCTCGGAGATTTCTGGATTGAGAGCATCATTGCACTGTTCCAAAAGAACTACCCCAATTTTCAGTACCGAGGAAATTGTTTTGAAATAGTGGAGATTGAACACCGTGATTCTATAGCCAGATATTTGAAGAAAGGACTTGCATCCCGTATGTTGGGATTCAAGTCGAGTGAGAGTCAGAATAAGGTTGGCATGGTGTTTTGATGTTTGGATTTTTGGGTGAAATTTTATCTATGCCCTCGGAGTTTTATGTATTGAGAGCATCATCGCACTATTCCAAAAGAACTACCCCAGTTTCCAGTACTGAGGAAATTATTTCGAAATAGTGGGGAGACAGAACCCTTATGTAGGGTTGCCTATATATCTTGCCAGGGCAAGAATCAGGTCAAAAAGTAGTTCGGGCCAACTACTGGAACTATGAGATCTATATGGTCATCATGAATGAGTGATTGTTCTTTGAGAAGAAGTGTGACTATGAATAAGAATTTTTGGGTAGGTGGGTGGAAACTGGTAGATCTTGAATAAGAGATTGATAGTGGCATAGCGCATGGATCTATCTCAAATGACGAAAGTCAATAAAGGTGTAAGGTATGGTTGAGAAGAAATACATCAAATTAGTGGAAGATGTACCAAACTAGATTGATGTATCTTTGGAAAAGGATGATAGAGTCCAAGTGATGGTATGATTATGTGGATAGTCATGAAGACCGAAATTGGTATGTATATTTGGAAAGTTCAAGGTTCAACACAAGTCAACCAGAGTTTAGTCAGACAAAGAGGACCTAACAGTGGATAGTAAAGAGAATATACATGCAACAGATAAAGAATACATAACAATGGCAGGCAAAGAATATGTAGCAAATATATAACAAATATATAACAATGGCAAGCAAAAAATATGTAGCAAGTAAAGGATATGCAAGGGTTAATTCAGCTAAAGCAAGATGCAAGATTCAACGTACAGTGACCTAGGAATTCTAAGAGTAGATTTACCTAGATTCAGACATGAGTTAAGGACAACTGTGAGATGGTATGTAGTTAACCTCGTATGCCAATCTTCGAAACTAGAGAGTTTTGAAAGAATGTTCAGAGAAATGAAAAGAGAACCCTCACGTGACTTGTGTGTGATTGTGTACGACCAAGAGTCGATAGAAAAGTAATGACAATTCAATAAGGCAGTACCATAAGCATGTGACAAAGAATATACAACATGGACATCTGTGAAAGCATATACATCATGAGTATGTGTAAAAAAAGAATACACAACATAAGCATATACAAAGAACGTACAACATAGGCATGACAAAGAATATGTAGCCTGAAGCACGCAACAGAGAATACAAGACTTGAAGTATGCAACAAAGAATATATAGCTTGAAGCACGCAACAAAGAATATACAACTCAAGGCAAAAGACAAAGAATATACCACTTGTAGCGCATGACAAAGAATACACCGCCTGAAGCGTATCACAAACAATAGACTAATTGAAGCATGCAAAGATGAATATACGACTTGTAGCAGAGCATATATGATTCAAAACAAAGAATATACAACTTGCACTAAAGAGTATACAACTTTAAGCAGAGAATATACGTCCTGAAGCATGTGACAGAAGGAATAGAAGTTGGAGTATTGAAAAACATGTAATCTCTCAAGTAATTGATCAAATCCATTGTGGTTAGAACCTGAAATATCCCAACAGAGTCACCATGTTGCACCATATTTTGCATAAGTCAAAATAAACTATAACTTATAGTACTCTTAAGGTTAATTGAAGTTTAGAGTCGCCACATAGTATTTAAGATATACTAGGACACCTATACTACACTATGTAATGTACACCTTAATTGTAGTCTGCGAAACCATTGAGATCCTAGGTAAGGTTTCAAGTTATCTCGAGGGTAAGGTGTTAGGCATCCCTCAAGATCCATAAAATGTGGTTCATATGGACTCAATCAAATAAATTAGGGAAGGTTCAAAAGAATGATAAATTTGTTATATACAAATAACGGTGAAATAGCTTGAATGAAGAGTGATTGAACAAGAATGTCACATGGTGAAAAATAAATGTTTATGTATGATAAATCATATACAAAAAGGGATGAATTATGTGAGAATTGTATTTTTATAAATTGACAAAATGCAAAGAAAATATGTAGTAACAAGTGATGTATTTGTTAAATTAACTAGATGAATTGTAGTTAAAAATGCACTTGGAAGAATTTAATTTATGTCCAGAGATAAACTATTTTGAGTGATGGGCTAAAAGAAAAGAAAAACTTACTTTAAAATAACTGGCTATAAGTGGGAAAGAATCACCTTTGAATAGTTTTGTGTAATAAACAAGATAAGAAATAGTTGGTTTAACATTTACAAGAAAAATAAGAAATTAAATTAAATAGAGGACAATTAATTTTTAGCAAGCAAATAATAAAATATTTATATTTATATGCACATGTAGTAAAAGATAAATGAATAAAGTGTATTAAATAATTTACATTAAAAAATTAGGGTACTAGACAAAGAATAGAATTTAGTATTTTAAAGAATGGGGTAAGTACGTGAAAAGTGGCTAATATATGCATTTGATTAAAGTACGAACGTAATAAAGAACAACAAACAATAAACAAGATAAGGTTGAACGATATACAAACACTATGTCTTGCACTTCTAGTCTAAAGACCATAATATGAAAGAATTTTACAATGAACATTAAGTGAAAAAGCTAAATGTGAAAGAAAAAAAAGTTACTCTACATGATTGACAAAAGGTGAAAAAGAATAATTTTTGAACAACCTTTGCATATAATGAATAAAGTAAAAGAATTAATTTGATAAATAGAGAATGGATGTAGTATAAGAAGATGTGTCAAAATATTTATGGCATAGAAAATTATCCCGTCAATATAAAAAAATATATTTGCGCTAAAGAATGGGTTATCATTCAATGAGCAACTAAACACCATCTTTAGATTCATGGTCTTGAAACACAAATTATGTGAGGCAAGCCCAAATAATTACAAAGCCCAAGTCTCTCAAAGAATAGTATAATAATTCAATTACAACTTCTATATAAATTATATAATCTGAAACGCGTCAATTAAAGAAGAATATACATACATGGAAGAAAATGACATGTTTTCATTTTTTATGTATATGATTAATTTAATTAGTTAGGTATACACTGATTCTAAATTAATTAACCAAGTTACAAAATATATTCAATATCTCATATAAACTTCAAGAATTACTCAAACACACAATATTGCAAGTTAGTCCGATTAGCAACTAGATGCAACTAAGTGTTTGGCAAATAGATAAGCATCAAAGCAAGCAAGTAAACACGATATCTATCTACTTCTTTACTATACTTTACGTTGTGAGGGCATCCGAGAACGAAAAGTACGAAACGGGGTTTCGACGGGATACCAAGTCAACCTGCGCATCATCTTTCAAAGCGACTTCATATGATTGTAACTCGCAAAAGAAAAGCAAAATTGTTAGTAAGATAATATAAAGTGAAATACAATAAATATTACTAATTTTGAAATAATTTTCTTTTGAAAATACTTTCATAAAAGATTGTTTTTCTTTTTGAAAATGTTTTTGAAAATTGTTTTAGAGAATGATTTTTAAAAAAATATATTTTTGGAGGGCTCGGATGGTGTATGCCGTATAGCAATAAAACATTAGTATGAACACCGACTTTATTGCAACTCCGGCGGCTAACCGTGTTGCCTCTTGAACCACGGATATTCTCATTCTCGTCTTTTATTTTTCTTTGGCTCTCATCGAATAAATATATTTGGTTCTAGATCCGAAGGAGGACAGTGTAGTATATTGTCATTATCGGTCAAAAACCTCACAAGGGCTCAAAATTTTTATTAAAATCGGCCTTATCCAATACCACAACGTTCTGTCCAATATTAGTAACTAACGCTGGAATCACAATGAAATATGAATATTAAACCAGCACGAACATAGTCAGAACGGCTACAAGGAGGGCAGAACAAGAGCCTCAACAATTAGTCAATGGAGCAGTCAAACCAACATGGAAAAATCAACAAACAACATCAGAATGTCAAGAAATCATAACAGTAATTCATCAAATAAATGTGTAGCTTTTGAGAAGGAAACCATCCCTGATAAACCAAACGTCCAACGGTCCATCAGAAGCCATAAGAACCCGTGATTAAAACATGTTAAAGACGGTCAAGGTATCAAAATAAAGCACACGATGTGTCGCATTCCGGCAGAAATTTCCGGCAAAACAGTCGAGTTTCTCCACTCATGGATCCACCACGCCGCTCAACAGCACGAACGCCGGAGCAACGACGGGCAAGAGAAAATCAGAGAGGTCGCCGTGCTTGATTTTTCCAGCTAGTCACGCTAGGTATCGACAAGATCTGGCCAAAGACAAAGCAATAGTGACGAGAAAAAGAAAAAATGGGTCGCCGGAGTTTTTTTTCTCCGACCAAGTCTCAAATCTACAAGTACAACCAAGTATAATCATTTCCGGCGGGTTTTGAGCAAAGCCGGAGCAGCGTCTCAAAATGAGTGAGAAGACAACGATGGTTGGAGAATATGCGCCAGCCAGCCGGTGATCAAATCCGGCGGCGACGACGGGAAACCATGGAAAGAGGCATTGGGAGAACATGGGAAGGTGCGGCTGTCGTGGGTGGCCGGATTCTGGCCAGCCTTTGTTGGCAAAGATAGAGAGAGATCTGCACACTAAAACGAGAGAGAGAGAGAGAGAGCAAAATGGAGAGTGACGTCTAGTTCTCTCAAGAATGATAGAGTGATAGCTGTCTTAGGGTTTATTAGAAACCCCTTAAAAATCTGATCCTTCCTCCCTCAAGTGTGTGTTTTTATTTATATTTTATAACATATATAAAATGTGTGGTCTTCATTTGACTAAAGATAAAAGATAAGTGTAAATTATAAAATATGTGGTTAAAAAGTAAAAGATGTAATGTCACATCAAGTCATATAACTTGTCATATCACATTAATATCTAGTCACATCAAATATCATATCATATTCGATGTCCGAACATTAATTTGATTGGACTGGATTCGTTATTTAAAATAAATTCCACGGGCTTTCATGTAATTAAATAGATCGTGCTACGAATTATAAAAATAATTATTTAATTAAAAAAAATTGTAGTATTTATTTGAAAATGTAATTACTACAATTGTGTCGTATTAATTATTATTTTATTTTTGAAAATACAATAAGTTGATAGAATATCCTAATATTTGAAGAATGTGACAATTATCAATAAATTGTTTGAAATTTATAAAAAAATGCACAAAACGATTGTCATAACCAAAAATCCAACTAGTCATGATGACATTTATCCTAACCCGCTAGGTAAGTCAATTAACAACTATCCAATTTAATGAGATTTATTGAGACAAATGAATGATAATATAACTGAACCTTAATACATTTCTCAAGGATTGGTAGTACAAATCATGAGCTTTTAAGATTTAGAATTTACAAAGATGGTATGAAATAAAGTACATCATATATTTGAAATATACATGAACAGATTAAAATTCTAAAGCTACCAAGATCAAGAGGCAGCAATAACCGAAACGCAGGTACATCTTCAAATCCAGCTCCCGTCGTACACAACAACATCTGCATCCAACATCTGCACGCAAGGTGCAGAAGAGTAGTATGAGTACAACCGACTCCATGTACTCAATAAGTAACAAACCTAACCTTAGGTTAAAAGTAGTGACGAGCTGGAACAAAGGTCGGAGTCCAACACCAATAGCCAACAACAGTTCATAACAACATAATAAAAGTGATAAAAGAAGTAACACAGAGATAAAATGCTCAACTCGTTCACAGTTCCCGAGAATAGGCATGATTTTCAAGTATATCAGTGAAAACCCAAATCTTTTACCGAAATCACCAAAATATGAGTAAGTTTATAAAATTGTGATTTTTTTCCAAAACTTTCAACAGGTAAATGTTTCATTTTCAAATGGCATAAGGAACATACATCTATATGTCTACATGTCAATGTGTATGTGAAAGTGTGCATGTCGAATGTAATGCAACTCAGTGATAAAATCATATGCATACTCTTAGAGTACTCAATCTCACTGTCTCACACTTTTCACTCATCACGCCCAATCATTCAACACACTCAGTCACTCAGCACTAAATAGGGCAGATCCATCCCTCAACACTCTCGTCACTCAGCACTGTACATGGCTGGAAATTGAGTTGGAAAGGAAGTTGGCAGAGGAGCGTGAACAAGCAAATATAGAAGTAGACAGGAGGATCCATCTAGAAGCGGACAAGAGGACGCATGAACAATTTTCTAGTTTCATGACCAGAATGCAACAGGTACTTGCTCCGCTCCTTCTTAACGATTCTTCTTCCTTCTCGGCAATTCTTCTTCCTTCCTTCTGGACAATTCTTCTTTCTTGATAATTCTTCTGTCACTTGCTCTCCATCTTCTTTTCAAATTTTCCTTCTTTAACTTTCATCCTCTTTATAATAGACTATTGGGTTGTTTTTTGTTTATGTGAAATATGGATTTTTCGATGGCATATGTAGTGTTTGAAAAAATGCCTGAGAGAAATACTTGGAGTTACGTGAAAAATCACTAGAATTTTATAATCTGTTATAGCTAACTTAGTCAAACGAGCAGAGTAGTCCCTTTTTTTTTCTTTTGCAAAGATGAGAAGACTTCTCTACTAGTTTAGCTAGTCTTCAAATTTCTTTGATGGAATTTCGAATTTCTCCGCAAGTTTAGCTAGTCTTCTGAAAGTGAAATTGATCCTGCTTCCAAGTCAAACTAATTTTTAGTGAGGGAATGTTAAATAGAACATAGCAGAAGAAAAACGAACAACTTACATAGCTCAGGCCTATATGTTTTCAGCCATTTTAATTCTTCCATGTCTATTGCTGTTTGAGAATGATAAAACCATGTTATCGTCAATAGCTTGCTTAGTATTCTGAGCAAACCCTAAATAACCACTGCAACCACAAATAACCTGTATGGTCGAACACTACATATTTGGTGTCTCTTTTATAAGTTGACTTTTGACCTGCTTGTATTCATTATTTTTGGCTGAACCAATACTTTATTTATATCTATATCGTATGCAATGGTTTATGTTCATCATGAATGCTTTGGGAAGTAAAGTCTCCTGGAGAGTGTCGAAAGGATTTCTCCTGTTTTTTTCTTTGTATTAAGTCTATTTCGCTAGTTTAAGATTAACACATTCCATTCCCTGCTAAGTAGGAATGACTATTCTTTTTTCCCAAAGATGTCTTTGTTTTCTCAGGTGGAAGCAACTACTTCGGTTTCATTAAAATAATAAGCATTTCAATTAACAAGGAATTCTCTCTTTTCTTTTCTTGGTGTCACCTAATTAAAAGTTTTTCATAATTGTCATCATATTCATCTTGTAGCTAATATCAACTGACTTGATTATTGTGTCTCCCGTTTTCAATTTAGCCGCATTTTCCCTAAGGTAGTCCACAAGATAACATTTTCCTACTCTGCGATATCCTTTCTGCACAACATATCATGTCGTTATAAGCTTATTTTTATTAGCTAATGTAGTGTTAATTGATCAGCAGAAAACTTAAATATAGTATAACTAGATTTTAAGGAAAATAGGTTAGTTACCTATACGTTTAAGCTAAGGATTAAGCCTGCTTTTGGAAGAGTTGTATTATACATAGTTGTAGAAAGTAAGAAACCTGCCTTTATCACTTTATTGCTAACTTGACAATAGTGAATCCAGAATATCCAACTCTTCCTTCCACTAATTACTGATAATATTCTCTTATCAGCTATAATCAGTTTATCACACACACACGCATAAAAATAATGTCGGTAGAGACTACAGTTCAAAGGAAACTTCATAGCATTGTTATTGTATTTGCGTATACTTCTGGGGCTTTAGTGTAATTTGACAAATATATTGTTATTGTCTAGCTTGAACAAGGCACTTAAACAATAGTATCGTTCAAGGATGATGTCGACCAAGGAGCAGTTACAAGGCACTTAATATTTTATCTTTTTTGGGATATGTATATGCGTACAATTACAATGCACATTGAAGTGTCGTGTAGTATATATGTAATTGACTTTTTAGTAATGAAAATATTTATAATATTCGGTTTGAGAAATTCTTTTGATGTTTTTTAAATATTATTGGTTGCTTTTAATATTGGTAGCCAATTGATATGAATATCCCTATATTAAAATTTACAGAATTGGTTCCTACTCGAAATGTGTATAATTTTGGTCATTATAGTTTTTGAGAAAATAAGTTTTAGTGGCAACATTATTTTGTCAAAAAATATTAATAATTATTGCGATGTTAAAGTTGCCACTGTTGGTTTATTTCTTTTGCAGCGACTTTAGTCGCTACAAAAATTTATAGTGTCATTCATGGTTTATTATTTTGTAGCGATACAAGTCGCTACTAATAGTCATTTATAGTGGCCACATGAACTTTCCACTGAAAATAATATTTTGACAGCGATAGAAGTTGCCACTAAAGGTGAATAGCTGTGGCGACCCAACTAATATTTATTCTTGTGGAACCATTTTTGTAGCGGAATTTTTCACTTTTTGTGGTAACTATGTTGCCACAAAATATGCACTTCTAGCGGCGACCTTTAGATTGTGCCACAAATACCTTTCAGTTACGGTTTTGCTTGTAGCAACACAAATGTCACCACTGATAAGATGTAGCAGTGACTTTCAGGAATTTTGTAGTGACTTTGGTTGCCACAATAAGGCTGATTTCTTATAGTCATACGCAAGCTTTGAGGATTTAATGATGTTTATGTATATCTTCTCCATATGCTGAGTTGTTTAACTGGAATAGTACCTGTGTATATCTTCTCTATATGCAATTGTTGATGTGTTATCTGATATCAAATGCGTATCTTCTTTATCTGCTGAATTATTAATAGACTTGCACACATCCTCTCTATGTGCACTTTTTGGTGGTACCTGTATTTCATGTTTGGATTTCGATACTATTGTTGGGTATATGTATATATTTTTTAGTTGTACAGGTTATATCTAGTGAGTATCCTTGACTTGAGACCTCATCACTACTTCACCGAGGATAGTCAGAATACTTATTAAGTACATTGGTTACGTTAGACCCATACTACACTTCTGCACCATGCGTGCAGATCTTGGGGCTGAGCTAGTATGGATGACATAGGCAGGCATTGAAGATGTACCTGCATTCTCGGATATTGCTACCACTTGTTTTTGGTAGTTTAGGATTGAACATCTGTTTATGTATATTCAAACATATCTTGTATTCGTTCTTTATACCATCTTCGTAAATCTAAATCTTAGTATCCCATGCCTTGTATTACCAATCCTTGGGGTATTGTATGAAATTTAGTTATTATTTTTCCTTGTTACTAATGATCTTTCACTTGAGTTACATTATTCTATGTTTGGCTTAACTAGCATGTTGGGGTTAGGTTCCATCACGACTAGGTGGATATTAGGTCGTGACACCAGACTAGGTGCTAGATACATCCCTTGGTGATCTTCTTTGCTGAATTAAGGTAGGAAATAAACCTACCCTTTGGCATGATGTCGTTCCCCTTCCATCCGATGACTAGCTCATTTGGAAACTCGAGCCTAATGGTTCTGGCTCCATAGCCAAGCTTGTCATAACACGAGTAAAGCTAGTCCATACCTATTATTACATCAAAATCTGTCATCACCAATTCAACGAGATCCGGTAGGGTGTCCCGACCGTGTACGGTGACAACATAATCCCAATAGACCCGTGTTGCGCTACTAAAAAAATAGGTTTTAGCAACGGATAAATTCTATAGCTAAACAGAAAAATTCATCGCTAATTTCATTTAGCGACGGATTAGCAACGGATTATCAAGAAATTCTGCTAGCTACGAGCATTTTAGCAACAGATTAGCGATGACGTTCGTAGTTAATTCCAGTTTTTTTGTAGTGTTGCCACAATAGGCTCAACAATTGGAGTAGATACTGAGAAACACTTGGGAAGCTATTCCGGCTCTATCCCAAAACCCATTACAACATAAGGAGTAACATATGATAATGTAGAACCTGGTCTATAAGAGCCTACACATCATGAGATTGAACTGTTAATATACTTGTGACAACATCTGGTGAGGCCTATGAACTCTGGCGATCCATCATAGCATAGAATCGGCCGGGTCCTCCTAAACGTTGTACACCACCTATAGATATGCCACTCCTAGCTGGTGTCTAAGTTCCCTGAGCTGGGGGAGGTGCTGTAAAATTAGTAGTCGCTGAATGTGCCGATTGCACCACTCATCCACTAGCAAACTATCAAAACGAAGGACAATCCCTATGAATATGGCTGCTAAAACCACACACAAAGCTTACACCTAGGGCCATTCGACAAATCCCTGGGTACTTCATCCTACACTTAGCACATGAGGGAATCTGTTGCAGCTGAGAGCTCCCACTAGACTGGATCTATTGAAAGGATCCCTAATTACCTTGGCTTGGCCTGAAGCAAACCCACTACTGCTGGCTAGGCCAGATGATGGTGCACGAACTGAAGACTGTGCAATAGATTGCATAGGCCCAGATGTCCCTCTCCTAAATAATGCTTTTCCACTACCACCACAACTAAAAGAACCACCAAAGTTACATGCGGATGGGGCCTTATTCCATTTTTCTTTCTCTATCGTGCTTCTCATATTTCGGGTCTCCGTAGCTGAGAAAATATGACCATCTTCCCATAATTCATATCAAAATTTAAAGCGGATGTAGCATCCTCATTGATTACCTAGAGAACTAAGGCCTTGCACAAAAAGGCACACCCTAACTTCCATAGTCGCAACACATAATGAGCATACTTCGAACGATCCACAAATTTCATGTGATAGTCCCATACACTTATAATTCCTTGTTTTAGATTCTCAAATACTGCGACACGGGCTGCTCTAGTCGTAGTAGGAAGAAAATGATCAATGAAGGCATCAACGAACTTATTCTAATTTGCTGGAGGGTCATCTTCCCTGTGGGACTATTGAGTTGAGAATGTATTTTGTTTTGATGATTAACAAACCTAAGATCTAATGTGTTGAAACAACATGTTCATGGACATGTTTCTGCTATTAGACTAGTGCACATATGTGATATGTTGCTAATGCAAGAACCAGGTTCTTAGTAGATGAAGTGCAGAATGCTTACCAGGCGTAATAAATCAGAATTTATGTGCAAGTTGGATTTCTCAAGAAAACCTATTCATGCTCTATAAGGAAAAAATTAATTGGAGAAATTCTTATTCGGAAAGGATACGAATTGTAACCGGGTGAGAAACAATTCAACCCCCCCTTCTTGTGTCTGAGTAAACTCTAAATTAATAATTGGTATAATAGCAGATTTTTTCATAAGAGGCTAACACCTTGAAAGGATCTACTATGGCCATACCACGAGATGCTTAAGAAGGACAATCAACCGTTAGGCCACCACTATTTAATGGAAAATGCTATGGTTGGTAGAAAGAAAGGATGCATGACTTTCCAGAAGGAGAAGACCTAGAGCTTTGGGACATTGTTGAAAAAGGACCAAAGATCTCCATGATAGTTGATGACAAAGGCTGATACCATTGGACCAAACCCAAGAGAAAAATATTTCGAAGAAGATGTCAAATGTATTCAAATGAATGCTAAATCGAAAAAGATTTTGATTTATGGTATTGGTCCAAATTAATACAATAGAATCTTAACATGTAGAGATGCAAAATCCAGACGGGATTCCTTGCAATGTCCACATGAGGGTACGTCTCAAGATAAGCAGTCAAAGATCGATATGTTGACTAGGCAATATGAATTATTTAAGATGAAAGAGGGGAAAACCATTCTGGAGATGCATATGAGGCTTACATCAATTATCAATGAATTGATATCTCTTAGAGAAGTTATCCTTCGAAATAAAATTTTGAGAAGAATATTGAGCATACTGCCACCCTCATGGGATAGCAAGGTCAATGCAATCACTAAAACATGAAATCTTAACATAGTGACTCTTGATGATCTTATTGGTAACCTGGAGGCCAATGAGTTAAAGCTTAAGCAAGATCGTCTAGATCGAGAGTCTACTGAACCTTGAAAGACAAAGAACCTAGTTCTCAAGTTCACTCAGAAGCAGGACATTGAAGAATATGATATGGCACTGCTTACTAGACGTTTCCAACGAACAATCAGGAAAGGTAAATTTTTGAAAAAAGGTAGTTCATCCAAACCTAAGGTTATAGAGAGAAAGAATATTGATAGATGTTACAAGTGTAGAAAGAAAGATTACTATATTAAGGACTGTCCACTATGGGAAACCTAGTGGAGGAAGAAGAATAATCTTGAGAAGTCTAAACAACAAAAAATAGACCATGTTCCTGGATGCATGATGACCAATAAGATTTTGGACAAAATTATAAAAAGAGATATGGCTGCTATGTAATCATCCTCAATAAATGAGTCTGATGATAATGAAGAAAGTTATGAAGATGACTAGTCTCTAATGGCCAATGAAGATAGTGATTCAGAACGTGAAT